>NC_077227.1:570760935-570935935 GCF_027887165.1 Monodelphis domestica | reverse complement strand
TAGCACTTAGCATAGTGCCTGACACAAAATGAGGGCTTACAAATACTCCCATCTATCTATTATCCGTTTATCTCTCCATCCATCCATCCATCCATCCATCCATCCATCCATCCATCTATCCATCCATTTCTCTTTTTCTCCCTTTCTGTCACTCTGTCTCAGTCTCTCTGGGTCTCTGTGTCTCCTGTGCAAATACAGCAGACACAGTCAGGCTTCCTGACGCCCTCAGGCCACATTATCCTTTTAAGGTAGGCTTCATCTGAATATTAATTAAGAGCCTGGGCCGGATGCTCTGTCAAGCATCACTGGCTTACCTAATATAGCTTTTCCGCTTGGTCTATTCACACTGCCACTGTTTATTGGGTTGAGGTTAAAGTACGCCATTTGTGGTCATAATTCATTTATTTGTTTATTTGTTCCAAGGCATGATGCTTGCTGGGTGCATGCTGGGTGGAAAAAAAATAGCCTGCTGGTGTTTGGGCAGGATACTGAGGCAAAGGAGGTGGTAATATTGAGACTGAGGTGTTGTCTTTAGTCTATCATCTGGGTAGGAGAAGGGTGGGAGAGCCTTCTCTTATAAGTCCAGATCATAGTGATCGATGTCTTTTCTATTGAGGTCATATAGCCCTTATTGTCTAAACCAGGTGTTCTTAACCTTTTTAATGTCATGGGTTCCCTGGGCAGTCTAGTGAAGCCAATAGTAATATTTTTAAATTCATAAAATGAAATATATAAGATTACTGAGGAAATCAACATATTAAAATAAGAATATATTTTTTTTCCCATCTAAGTTAATATAAACACTGAAATCTAACCATGGATAGACCTTTGGGGTTTGTGGACCCAAGGTTACCTACCTCATAGAGTTATTATGAGGATCAGTGAAGTAATATTTATAAAAAAGTGCTTAGTAGGAGCAGCTAGCTAACTCAATAGATTGAGAGCGAAGGCTAGAGATGGAAGGTCTTAGGTTCCAATGTGGCCTCACATTTCAAATGTGGCCTCACTTACTAGTTATGTGACCCTGGGCAAGTCACTTACCCCCATTGCCTAGCCCTTACCACTCTTCTGCCTTGGAACCAATACACAATATTGATACTAAGACAGAAGGTAAGGGCTTAAAAAAAGTTTTTAGCATAGTGACTAGCCCATAGTAGATATAAAAAAGTGCTTATTCTCTTCTCTTATAGCATTCATTGGAATAATAGCTTGGGTGGCCTAGTGTTAGTTATCTTTTTATTTTTATGCCTTTTATCCCTTGATGGTAAGCATTTTTAGACAAAGACTGTGTGTAAAGAAAGATACTCTTGCCATTCATCAGGGTATATTCTAAATATCCTCACAAATAAGAAAAATCTCATTTATTTAAGTGAACAAGGGATTCTTTTTGAAGAGACTATGATATACAGTTGGATGGATAAGCCACAGAACTAGCCATCTTGGGCAGAGCCTATCAATGGACAATAAGCTGGGGGCAAAATGGAGCAGGAGGTCGAGAATGGACTAGATTTCCTTTGAGAGTATGCACAAGGCTTTTAATGACCCAAACTCCTCCTCAAAACAAAAGTTCATTAATTACTAAGGGTTTTCTGTCAATATGGTATCACTCTAAGTTATGGAAGACCACAGCCTCCAAAGAATTGAAGGTGACAATGACACAAAGATTAATGGAGTAGGGCATGGTTGGTGTGAATGAGCTGCAATGGATCACCAATGAGGAATCATACTGGAGACATGATTCAAACATTGTCATCAGAGAAACATGACTAGAAAATAAAACGATCAAGACTGGTCATGTAATGAGAGTAGGAGATAACTGAGGGGCAGCCCTCTTGCTCCATTGGAAATCCTAAAGGGTAAAGACATCTCAAGAAAGATCCCCAGCATGCTGAGTGGACCCCCTGCCCAGGCGTATCATAGGATTTACAGCTCAAATGGACTCTAGGTTTCATCTAGCACAACCCCCTCATTTGAGATCCAGAGAGCCTGTTGTTTAAGATCACACAGGTAGTAACAGAGCCAGTTTTGAAACCTAGACTTCTCGACACCAAATTTGGCATCATGTCTAGGGATGAAGTAGATTTCTTGAAAGATGATGAGGTTCTTGTCAATGAGGTTTGGCATGTTTGGGCAGTCAGGTGGTATCAGATCTGGAGTCAGGAAAACTTGAGTTCAAATTCAGCTTCAGATACTTACTAGAAGTGTGACCTTGGGAAAGTCACTAAACCTTGTTTACCTTCGTTTTCTCATGTGTTAAATGAATTGGAGAACAAAATGGCAAACCATTCCAGTACCTCTGCCAAGAAAACCACAAATGGCTCACAAAGAATCAGACACAGCTGGAATGATTGAACAACAACCATTTTTTTTTTGCTTGCTAGATACTTCAGTACAGAACTTGTGAACCTTAAAATTTTTTTCTTCTTTGAGTGTACTCTTCCCAGTTCCTTAATGGAAGGCACAGAAAAGAGTAGTCTGGACTTAAACTGATTATGTGTGAATGGGGTTATGGGATTTGGGAATGGAGAGGAAGAGAAAGAGGGGAAATCCCTATGCTTCTGATTCCTCACCTGGTGAGAGGGAATGTTAACAAAGATGGTAGTAACTGGCAGCCCAACTAAATTAACTTTCTTTTGGAAGGCTGCCTAGTAGGGGGTGGTGCCCCATTTTGTCATATGCCTAATAAACAGTTGCTAAGTGGTTTCATGGTATTATGCTTTGTCTTCCTTCTTCATTTCTAAGACTTGACTCATCTGTCTACACAGAACTCTTCCTGGAAGCTCATACTCATTATTGACTTGTAGAAATGGGAGGTACCTTGGAAATCATCTAGTCCATCCTCTCTGTTTAACAGAAAAGGAAATTAAATTTCAGAGAGGGGAAGTGATTCATCCAAGATTACATAGCTACTAAGTGGTATATTTGGGAGGTACCAAATGCAATGGAGTTGAAGTCAAAGGCTTGAATTCACCTCTTTGACTTACTAACTGTATAACTTTGTCCAGTTAGTCTGCCTTTCTGAATCCCAGTTTCCCCATCTATAAAATGAGAGGGTTGAACTAGATGAGCACTAAGGTCCCTTTCCAATTCTAAATCCTATGAATTGAACCCTGAACTTCCTACTAGAGAGGTGGTTAGTCTTCTTTTCCCCAAACCACATAGTTATGACCTCTTTTTCATGATCCTATCTCCAATCTGATCCATATTGCCACCACCTTGCACACAGTAATATTTCAGTGAAGGACTATTGATTGGCTGAGTGGTTGGGTCAGGATGTGCTTTTCTTCCTACTCTTTGCATGTTATTGGTCTAATTTAGACTTTACTCCTAAAGGGCAGGAAATATGCCATGGTCTGTACAATGATTGGCACTTGATCAAAGTTTATCACTATGTTTTTATTTTAAGAAAAAAAAACCCACTACTAACAATGACGTATTTCCCCATAAGCTTGTCCTTATAAGTCAATGGGGATAGCCTTGAAGCAGAAAATTTGCCAAATGAAACTAAAAGGAAAAATTAAAAGAACCCAGTACACAAAACAACTAAGTCCAGAAGTTTAAATTATTAGAGTCTAGTCTCTATCATGGGAATCGCTCCCCTGGCAGGCTGGGCTGATTAGCTCCATTGAATGAATCTCAGTTCTATAAAAGTTAGGTCATTGTTTTTTAATTTTTATTTTTTATCAATCATGGGATCATAGCTATAGACCTAAAAGGAACCTTGGCCATTATCCAGTAACATTTGTCCATTTACAGATGGGGAAACTGAGGATCACATTGGGAAGTTACTCCTTATATTACATATGACTGTACATGGCAGTTCCTGGGCTAGAACCTAGGCTTGTTAACTTCTACTTGAGTCCTTTCTTGTAGACACAAACCACTGACAAAAGCCTGTGAGTTTCCAGTTGTTCTTAGGCACATCATGATCTTGACCTGACCAAATTACTGCCAGGATCCTTTTATATTGAAAAGCAATCCAACTGGGTGGCTTCATGGGCTAAGGGTCCCCCATGGCAACTCTGGTTTTGATCCCCTCCAGTACTGGTAAATTAACTCACACATGCCTCTTTTCTTTTCATAGCCTTCCCCATTAAATGATAGGAATTGCTGGGAATCATTTAGAGTAATCCATTGTAAGGTCTTCTGACCAATAATGAAGTATTCTGGGCACTGAAACTACGGATACAACTAAAACAAGCTTAGAAACTCAAGATATAAAGTTTAGATAAGATTCGATCCATGCTCTCACCATCCTCATCCTCATAATTATTATAGCTCACATTTATAGCACTTTAATGTTTAAATTTTTAAAATTTTAATAACAAATTTCCACGTAAGTTTCCTGAAGTCATATGGTCCAAAATGTCTCCCTCCCCTCTTCCCTTTCCCATCCCAGAGCTGGTGAGCAATTCAATTTGGGTTATGTATGTATTGTCAGGCAAACATATTTCCATATTATTCTTTCCTGTAAGTGAATAATCTTATAAAATCAAAACCCCCAAACGTATACCCAAATAAACAAGTGATAAATCCTATGCTTTCACCTTCCATCCAACTCCAATAGTTCTTTCTCTGGAGGTGGATAGCATTCTTTTTCTTACATCTTCAGAATTGTCCTGGATCACTGTATTGCTGTTAGAAACAAGATCTATCACATTTGATTGTCCTACAATGTTGCTGTTACTGTGGAGAATGATGTGGTTCTGCTTATTTCACTCTGCATCAGTCCATGGAGGTCTTTCTAGCTCTTTCTGACATCATCCTGGTCATCATTCCTTATAGCACAATAGTATTCCATCACCAACACATACCACAGTTTGTTTAGACATGCCCCAGTTTAATGGTTTTAGAGTGCTTACATTTCTTTTGCTCCTCTAGTAGTGAGATGATACCAACAGAGATCATCATAATGTTTAATGTCATGTAATAAGTATGTTGAGGAGGTAAAACAAAGGGGAAGATCTTACTGACCAGGAGATTAAGAAGACTTAATGGAGGAGTTTGGACCTGAGCTGTGTCTGGCACATAGTAGGCACTTAATAGATATTTGCCTATTGCTTGACTTTGAAGGATGGATATGAAATCTGAAGCGGAAGAGTTGGAAAGAGGTTTTTCTCCGGCACAGAGAACAGCATGAGCAAAGGCATCCAGGTAGTGATAGGTAGGCTGTCTTCAGAGATAGTCAGCAGTCTAGTTTGGCAGGAATTCATGGAGGGGAAGTGATATGAAACCAGGACAATAAGGCTCAGGCAGTTAGCAGATTGGGATGGACCTTGAATGCCTGGCAGAAGTGTTGAAATTTTTCTTGGGAGAGCAATAGGGACTCACTGATGATTTTTGATCAGAAGGGATGTGACTAGGTCTATGGATGGGAAAGGTCATTCTAGTAGGGTTGTGAAACATCAATGAGAGGAGGGTGAAAATGGAAGTGGGAAGACTTCTCAGTAGGCTATTGCATCGTCTAGGCTGGGGTTCACATGAGTGCCCTCTTCCCAAACAACACAGCAGCCCTGGACCACGTCCTGATGGGAGCTTTTCTAGAACATTTCTGGAGCCACACAGTTTCCTTGCTCTGATTTTCTGGATGGTGGCCAAGCATTGCTGGCTTGACAGGCTTTCCATGCCCAGGAAAGGGTTCTCGGGTCGAGGGCAAGGTTAGAGAAAACGTCACCCCCTTGTTTCTCTGTGTAACTGAGGTGGATTGATGCCCAGACTATTCCCAGCTGCTTCCCCAGCTGTTGTGTGGGGCTCACCCCTAGCAAAGTTTTAGTTTCTCTCTCTTGTTAGGCATTCACTCCCACGCAGGAAAAAGGAAGCATCTTTTGTCAAATGTTGTGGCCACTTCCTTTTCAAAAGCCTCCAGCCAGCTTTGCGTTCTGCAGACCAACCCGGCTGTGATCGCTAACTGGGCTGACTCTACCCTAGGACCTGAGGTCTTCTTTTTGTTTTTCATTTTTAGCCTTGGCTCAACTTAGTTTAGTTCTGTGGCTACTGACCCTCCCCCTGGCCCCCAACCTCTTAGGAGCCCCCAGTCCTAATTTTCCCTAGGGATCATGGGATCTTTGGCTTGATTCTGATCGGGGTCCTCAGGGAGGAGTCAACCCTCCTCCTCCTCTCCTCTATTTCCCCTTCTGCTCTTTGGGTTGAGGATCCTGCCAGTGCTTCATGCCCTTCAGCCACACTGCCTCTCTGTTGCTGTCTCTAGCTCGGTCAAGGAGTGTGATGACTGGCGAGCAGATGGCCTCATTCCATCAGCCATCGTCCCCCAGTGCTCTGGAGCGGCCCCTGAAGATCGGCTGGTTGAAGAAGCAGAGGTCCATCGTGAAGAACTGGCAGCAGAGATACTTTGTGTTAAAAGGCCAGCAGCTGTACTACTACAAAGATGAAGAGGATGCCAAGCCGCAGGTACGATTCTGGGGGGACAGAGTGCTTGGATCCTTTCTTTAGTGCTTCTCTCCTGTAGTAGGGAGGGTCGTACACTCAGCCTGGAAATCCTGGAAGGAACAAATTCTGCCTTCCCATTTTCCAGACTTGTAAACTGGAAATACAAAGAATGCCAAATGGGTATCTATTAAGTCCCTCCTATGTGCCAGGCACTGTGCTACAGATTCCATTTCATGAACATGAGCCTCACCACATTCTTTATGAGGCAGAGATGACTATTATACCATTTTGGAGTTGAAAACTGAGCACTTAGAACAGTACCTGGTATATAGTATGTGCTTAATCCCCATTTTTTGACAGATTGAGACAGATTAAGTGACTTGTCCATAGTGACAGAGATAGTAAATATAATGTACTTGGCACATAATAGGTGCTTCAGAAATGTTGACTGAGTGATTGAGACAGATTAAGTGATTTGCTCAGGGTAATGCAGCTACTAAGTGTAATGTACCTGGCATAGGGTACGGGCTTAATAAATATTTATTGTTGAGAGGGGTTAAAAGACTTGCCTAGGGTCAAACAGCTATTGAGTGTAGGAGGCCAGATTTGAGCTCAGGTCTTTCTTACACTAGCCCCAAGGCTTTGTCCATTGTGCCCCTAAAAGTGAGGAGTGACACCAGGATGAAAATTTGGGAGCTTCTAACCCCAGTTTTCAGTCATTTTTAAAAAAAATCTTTATTTTCTATCCCAGTAACAACTCTTAAGACAGAAGGGCAAGGAATAGGCTAATGGGATTAAGTGACTTGCCCAGGGGCACAGAACTAGGAAATGAATTTTCAGTCATTTTAGTAGTGATGGGGTTTACTGTGAAGGCTGAAGAAAGCAGAATCACAGAGTTTTGAGCTGGATGGGGCTAGGATAGAGATAACCTAGTCAATGAATTCTTAATTGAGTTCTGTGCACTTAAAAAACAAACAAACAACTCATATCTTCTGTCTTAGTATCAGTTCTGAGACAGGAGAGTGGCAAGAGCTAGGCAATTGGGATTAAGTGATTTGTCCAGGGTCACACAGCTAGGAAATGTCTAAGGCTAGATTTGAACCCATGTCTTTCCACCTCCAAGCCTGGTGTTCTAACCATCATGTTACTTAGCTGCCCCTGTGAACTTTTAAAAATACAGGTATTTATTAAAAAAAAAAAACACAACTCTTAGCTTCTGCCTTAAAACCAATATTGGTTCGAAGGCAGAAGAGTGGTAAAGGCTAGATGATGGAAGTTAAGTGACTTGCCCAGGGTCACACAGCTGGGAAGTGTCTGAGGTCAGATTTGAACCTAGGACCTCCTGTCTCTGGACCTGGCTCTCAATCCACTGAGCCATCCAGCTACCCTCTAAATACAGTTATTTTAATAGTGTTGGTTTCCTTTGTAATACTATGTATTTTTTTTTTTTGCCTTTAAAAGGGTCCATCAGCTTCTTCACATAGCTAATGGGGTCCATGGCATGGAAAAGAGTTAAGTATTCCTGATCAAGTTTAATTCCTGCCTTTTACAGAGAAGGAGACTGAGGCCCTCAGAGGGGAAAGCACGAGGTCCCAAAGGCAGTAGATCGCAGAGCCAGGATCAGAGCTATGTGTCCTAAGTCCAAGGCCAAAGTCCTCTTTACTACCCTCGAGGAGGTTGGCGGTAGGAGCTTAGATTTGGGTTTTGATCCTGGATCTTTGACTACACCCACATCTTCTCAATGCCTCTTAGTACCCATTTCACTTCTCATAGATTTCACTGGACCTCAAATATGACTCCTATTAATTAGGTGGTGCTTCTTAACTACTGGCTGATGCTGGTCATGATGGAGGAAGAGAGAATTTGCCAGGGCAACCTGACTTGGCAACTAAGTGGAACCTAAATAACTTTGAGGAGACAGAGACACAGACAGACAGAGAGAGAGACAGACAGACAGACAGACAGAGACAAAGAGAGACAGAGAGAGACAGACAGACAGACAGAGACAAAGAGAGACAGAGAGGCAGACAGAGACAGAGGCAGAGACAGAGAGACAGAGACAGAGAAGCAGAGAGAGAGACAAGAGAGAGATGGGGGAGGAAGGAAGAGAGGTAGAAAGAAAAGAAAAAAAGCTAATTTTAGAAAAAGGATAGTTCTCTTCAAATCTAGATCGAGGAACTGAAAGTGAGTTGGTTCACCCACATGCTGAGGCCATTTTGAAGTTGCCTAGTTAAAAAATAATGACATCTGGAGTTGCACCAGCTAGGGGGAAGGGCAACAGAAGCTCAAGCCTCAGTGATGACTTGCAAAAGGGCCAAGCAGAGATAGATCCAGGCCCAGCCAGAAACCCCAGCCCTTCCCACTTGCTCAGTTTGACCTGGTGTTTGGAGGGTATGTGATGGAAAAAGTGTTGGACATGTTGTCGAAAGAATTGGATTTGATTTATTTTCTTTCTCTGGATCTCAGTTTCCTCACCTCTACAGTGGGGTTAATAATATTCTTACTACCCGTCTCCCCCTTCATAGAATTGTTGTGCTCTATAAATCCTAAGGAGCTAACAGAAATGGTAGCTATTATTTTTTTTGCTGTTCTTTTCTTTCTCTATGAAGAAGCTGGATGATGTTAAAGAAACAGTATAAGAGACATCTAGGTTAGCTCAGTGGATAGAGAGCCAGGCCTTGGAGAGGGGAAGTCCTGGGTTCAAATTTGACCTAAGATACTTTTTAGCTCTGTGAGCCTGGGCAAGTCACTTAACCTCAATTACCGAGGCTTTCCTCCTCTTTTGCCTTGGAACCAATACACAGAATTGATTTGAAGACAAAGTAAGAGTTCAGATAAGGGTAAAAGAACATTCCTGAGGCTAGAGAGGGAGTAGCCTCAGTTGAGGCTACCTGAGAGTAAGCACCCTCATGGAGATGGGTCTGAGTGGGGATGGTCAGTGCTGGTCCCTTTCCCAGTGAGCAGATTTCCTTAGAAGTGAGGACTAAGAGCTTCTAGGATGACCTTTTAAGAAGTCCAGAAACTGCCTTGTAAGCAAAAGTCCCAGATGGGAAAAGAAACATTAAAACCATTAATTAGTCAATTAATCTTTCCAAAGAGTCCACGGCTCTTATGGTGCCATGGACTACATTTAGGGTTCTTATCCATCTGAACCATTAGCTGTAGACATCTTAGGGCATTAGCCTTCATAGGGTGTTCTATTTTTAATGGAATGTTCTTCAATTGGACTTTAACATACAAGTCTCCACCAGAAGTTCAGACACACTGAGATGTAGCGGAAGAGGTAGTTTTGTACAGGGTTGGTTGCCCATAGTTCCTAGGACAATGCCACATAAGCAGCCCCCTAGATTGCCTCTTGGTATGAATGGTCCTTCTGGCTCATCCATGCCATCTGTTTCAGCACCCAAAATGGGAGCGGGACTCACAGTCAGGCTTCTGACAAACTGATGCTCAGGTTGGACAAGCGTGTGGTCTCCCAAATGGAAAATCCTCCTTATGGTCTGAGTTGATTTTCTCAAAAAAAGAAGAGAGAGGATTTGGGAATATTGCAGAGGGATTCCCTCTGCAGATATGAGCTGGACTAGACAGATGACTCTTTAAGCCTCTTCCACTTTCAAGATTCAATGATTCTGTGAAAAAGAGAGAGGAGAGAGGGAATAAAGGAATGAATTTACAGATGTCATGACTCCTGGGTTCTACTCTCAGGTCTACATGAAGCTGGGGAACTAACTCACTTTGTTGTTCAGCACCTAGTATCTCCATTATTATAAACACAGGATAAAAATCATAGAATAAAGGCTTTGTAAATATTTCATTTATTCATTCATTCATTCATTCATTCATTCATTCATTCATTATCTTTGCCTTTGCCTTCAAGTAGACCATAGAAATATCCCTTATAATGATACTGCAAAATCATGGAATTATAGAAACAAACATTTAGAATTGGAAAGAGCCTTAAGTGATTATATCATTCAAAATCTCTATATTATAGACGATAGATTACATTGACAAAACACTTTAAAGATTACACAGTTCTTTACTTAGATGGCCTTATTTTCTTATCAAGACAAACATGTAAAATAGGTATGGTTAATTTTATCTTCATTCTAATCTTACTAAGGTTTAGGTCTGGTCATTTCACCCAAAATCCTGGGATCTGAAGGATCTGCCATCTAACCCAGTCTATATAGTCCACCCCAACCTAAATCTCTTCAGTATTCCCCATAATAATAGTAGCTAGAATTCATAGAGCACTTAAAGGTTTTGCAAAGTGCTTTACATACACAATGTTATTTAGAGACTAGTCTTATTTAGCCTCTGCTTGGAGATCTCTAGAGAGGGAATGCTTTCCTTTTCTGGAGGCAGATCAATCTACTTTTGGAAAACTGTTCTTGGGAGGAAGATTTTTTTCTCACATCTAACCTAAAGTTGCCTCTTTGCACTAGTTTGCCTAATTTTGTACTCTGTAGTCAAGCAGAACAAGTAGGTCTATTCCGAGGCTGATGACTTGGTGCAACTCTGCTTCACTGAAAAGTCAAGATATTACCTCAGGATACCTCTCTGGTACAAACAGCCACAACAGCCATCATGTACCCACTAAGTTTTCTCTCCTTTGGGCCAAACATCTCACATTATTTCCAGTTATCCCCATATGGCAAAAATCTGAGGTCCTTCTCCATTCTGATTGCCGTCTTGATGGGCACCAATCTGCAAATGTTCATTCTAAAATATGGCACTGAGTTCTAAATATGATACTCCAGGTAGGTTCTGATAAGGGCAGAGTAAAGTGGACCTAATTCCTCATCTTAACAAAGTTTAGGATTATACAGTGGCTGCTATGCTGTTGACTCCTATTGAGATTGTAGACCTTTAAAACTCTCAGATCTTTTCCAGATGTTGCCATATTCTCCATCTTGTACTTGGAAGCAGATTTTTTGAATTCATTTGCATTCAATTTCAATTTGAATTGATAGTTGTCCTCCCTAAATTTCATTTTATTAGCCTGGGTCCAATGTCTTGGTCTTTTGGGCTCTTGAATCTGCCCTTCAATGTGTCAGTTATCCTTCTCGTCTTTGCAGCTTTGCCTATGCAAATTTGGTAATATTAATAATGGCTAGCATTTATGTCTTGATTTAAGATTTGTAAAGAACTGCTTTACACACAGCATCTCATTTGATTTTCATATTAACCATGAGGGTTCATAACAAGAATAATAAGTTTATATTAATATTATAATTTATATTTGAGTCAGGTTAAATGACTTACAAACATCATCTCATTTAATCTTTACAATGACCACGAGTGAATAATAATGACAGTAATAGTAATAACAGCTAACATTTATATAGTACCCACTATGCCCAGTACTGTGCGTACACTTCATAAATATTATCTCATTTGAACCTCATCACAACTCTGGATGGTGGGTGCTATTATTATCACCCCCATTTTATGGTGGAGGAAATTGAGGTAGGCAGAGGTTAAGTGGCTTGCCCAAGGTCACACAGCTCATAAATGCCCAAGGCTAGGCTTGAATTCAGGTCATCCTGACTCTAGGTCCACTATACACCTAGCTGCCTCAAATTTTGATAATAAAGGCATCTATGCCTTTATCTAAGTCATTTGTGCAAATAGCAAATAGGTGATGAGAGGAGATGTCAATATAGAGCTCAGGAAAAGCTGTTCACCCTCCAAGACTCAGAACAGAACCTCCCATCAGTTGGTACCCCTCCCAGAAGTCCCCTTTCCAACATTCCGACTCCCTGTCTGTCAATCATGTCTCTTGCTGTGCTCCATTTCCATTCTGCATTAGCATCTCCTCTTAACATTGGAAATGGGCAGGTACTCTACCAGAGGCCTTCCAAGTGGACCCTAATGATTCTTTGGGTCGTCATTCCACCGTTGCTGGGAGGCAGAGTGTTTGGCATCAAGTCAGAAAGTCTGGCTTGCAGACCTTCCCTCAGGTTTTCATTATTCAAGTCATCCTGCATAAGCCAAGTACTGCCTTTAGACTGCAGTTTCCTCATCTTTTAACTGGAGATAATACCAAGCCAGGGTTTGGAAGATTAGATGAGATTTTGCATATGTATATATATATATATATATATAATGGATATATGTGTGTGTCTATATACATATGGCCACACATGTGTGGTTGCTTAGTTGCTTCAACTGAGTTTAACTCTTCATGATGCCATTTGGGGTTTTCTTGGCAAAGATCCTGGAGTGGTTTGCCATTTCCTTCTCCAGATCATTTTACAGATGAGAAAATTGAGGCTAATGGGATTAAGTCCTTTGTCCAGGGTCGTTTGAGGCTGTATTTGAACTCATGTCTTCCTACCTCCAGACCTGGCACTCTATTTACTGCTCCACTTAGCTACATAGAGTACTTTGCAAAGATTAAAGCACTATATATGTGAAACATTTTTATTCTAAATCTACTAACTAGATTATCTTCTAGCCTAAACCTCTTTCTCTGTCCTACAAGTGTGAACAACTTTGTCAAATGCTTAAAAAAAAAAAACATTACCTTCTGTCTTAGAATCAGTCCTATGTGTTGGTTCTAAGGCAGAAGAGCATTAAGGACTAGGCAGTGGGGGTTAAGTGATTTGCCCAGGGTTGCACAGCTAGGAAGTATCTGAGGTCATATTTGAACCCAGGACCTCCCATCTCTAGACCTGGCTCTCAGTTCACTGAGCCGTGTAGTTGCCCCCTGTCAAATGCTTTTGCTAAAATCTGGGCAACTATATCAGAAACATTCATATTTATGAATTTATATCTGGTCTTGGATACTTATTAACTGTGTGACCATGGACAAGTCACCTAACTCTGTTTGCCTCAGTGTCCTCCTCTATAAAATGAATTGGAGAAGGAAATGGCAAACTACTCCAGTATTTTTCCAAGAAAACTCCAAAAAGGATCATGAAGAACAACTATAAATGGATGACTTGCTTTAATAAAAGTAGAAAATGTTATTTCAGGCCACCCTTCCTCCCCATATTTAAAACTGATATAGAAGCACAAATAGAAGTCCAGTTGGTGAAGATGCAAATTATTCTTTTATGGTGTAGAAAGAAACTTGCAAGGAAGTATCATGAAGGAGAATTCAAATTGGAGTTCAAGGCCTTGAGTTTGAATATGGTCTCTGCTACCTACTCCCCACTCTGGGTCTCACTGGGCTGCTTGGACCTTGAGTTCCCTGCTAACTCCAAATCTGTGACCTCTCTGGTTTCTTCTAGCTGAAAATCCCATGACACTTCCCTATGACACTTAGGTTCTTTTCCATATCAGTATTTGTAAAATAAGCTTAATAAATGATTAAAGATATGATTCTTCATCTATTTAATTCTTATTTAAAATTAAAACCCTAGAACAAAAAAAAGGATTGTTTTGTGACTTCTATGAAAAAGGTTAATTGAGCAAAACACATGGTTCTAATTATGGTCCTGCAGGGATAGAGATTTTTGCTTATGAGTAGGAAAAGTGAGATTGAATTGATTTGGATTAACTTCATGGTCTCTAGCTCCTAAAGACTTGGTCAATGATGTCCTTTAGGTCTGGCCTAAGGAGAGAGCCCCAAAGCAGTGAGTATTCACAGTTACACTCTATTATAAATAATCTCTGCAAATTCCCTTATTTGTGACCTTATTTTATCTAATGGCTCATTCCCTCTGGTATTTCCTCCATCTCTGAAAAGCCTTCGCAGGCTCCAATCATTCTCTCAATCTGTCTTCTTGTGACTCTCCTCACTTTAGCAGAAAAACTCCAAGGAACTAAAAACCAAAACAAACAACTGATAGTCAAGTATTCTTACTTTCTCACACCCCACTCACTTTTTTGTGACCCCTCATAATTTGGCTTTTGATGAAGCCCCTGGATGTAAACTGCTTTATCCAGGGTCACCAATGACGTCTTTATTTCTTTGTTCCAGCTCTCATCCTTTTAACTGATAATTGCCCATCCCCACTCCCATCTTTCTGCACATTAACTTGCTTCTAGGTTTTCATGCTCTGTTAAGGTCCTGAAGACAGCACACTCATTCTAACTTTTCCCCTAATTTATATGATTTTTATCAGTCTCTTTTGAAGGTTTGTCATCTGTGTTGCACCCCATTTGTGGAGAGTTTTGTCTTGGGATCTTCTCTTTTCTCTCTACAGTCTCTGTGATCTCATCTGTCCTCTTGGGTTCCATTATATAAAGAACTTCCAACTCTACCTATCCAGTTCTCATTTGTCCCCTAAGTTCTAGTCCCTCATCTCCAATTGCCTGCTAGACCTCTCTGGAGGTCCCGTGGGCATCTCAAACTCAATATGTCCAAAACAAAAATCATTATCTTTCTCTCCAAACCCAACCTTCCTCCTAATCTCTTTATGTCTTTTGAAGGCATCAACATTTTTCTAGTCATCTAGGTTGGTCATCTTATAATTTATGAATCACCCTTGACTTTTCAACTTCTTTCACTTCCCGTTTAAAGTCTCTTATCAACTCCGGTTCATTTTTATCTCCACAACATCTCCTCCAGTCATTCATATTTCTTTTCTCATCCTTCAGCTCTCCTAGTTGAAAGCCTCATCATTTTCCACATAGATTTTTGTAATGGCCTTTTTATTGGATCCTCTCCTTTCAGCTTCTCTTTTCTAATCTATCCTCCACATAGCATTTAGCATGATATTGCTAAAGTATAGGTCTGACCACATCACTCCTTATTCATTCATTCATTTATTTATTTATTATTTTTTCAGCCACTTATTTATTTATTCATTTATTTACTTATTCATTCATTCATTTATTTAAAATCCTTATCTTCTGCCTTAGAATCAATATTATATATTGGTTCCAAGGCAGAAGAGTGGTAAGGGCTATGCAATGGGGGTTAAGGGACTTGCCCAGGGACACACAGCTGGGAAATGTCTGAGGTCAGATTTCAATCTAGGACTTCCCATCTCTAGACCTGGTTCTCAATTCACTGAGTTACCCAGCTGCCCCCATCACCCCCTTTTTTAAAGAAACTCTCTAGCTCCCTTTTATCTCTTCAACTGAATCTAAGCTTCTTTGGCATTTAAAGACCTTCATAAGCTGCTTCCAATCTAATTTTCTAGGGCTAGTAAACATTTTAGCCCATTTTCCATTATATACATCCCTCACATATTATACCACATTCAAACTGTCTTACTTGTTGTTTCCTTTGGGTGAGTCTTCATTTCCCACTTTCAGGCTTTTGTACAGTCTATTCCTTAAGCCTAGGATTCTTTCCTTCCTTACCTTCAAATTTCAAGTTCTTTTCAAAGATCAATTCAAGTGCCACTACCTTTATATGGTCTTTCTAGATTTCTTAAGTGTTTAATTCCCTTTTCCCTAAAATCAGTTTTGCATTTATTTTCTTTGTATACTGTTTTTACTTCTCTGAGAATATATTTCATCCCCTCTTTGGAATTTAAGCTTCTTGAGGAAATGACTCTTTTGCTGTTGTATTTGTCTTTCAACACTTACCACAGTGCCTGGCACATAGCAGATACTTAAGGAATATTAGTTGATTGAGGGAAATAACTCTTGCTGTTGTAGTCATATCTCCAGCACCTAGTGCAGGGTCTGAACATAGTAGGTACCTAATAACTGTTAAATGATTGAATTAGGGAAATGACTTTCTTACTTTTGTATTTGTATCCTCAGTACCTAGCACAGTGCCTGACACATATTAGGTGCTTAATAAATGTTAATTGATTGAAGGAAATGCCTCTCTTACAGATAAGACGATGATCTGCCTTGGTAGAGAGAGTCTGCTCACCTGGAGTTCCCAACACTTTTGAAATTGTAAGGGTTGGAGGGGTCCAAAAAAAGTGACTTTGGGAAGTCATGTCAGCTTTCAGGGCTTTATTTTTCTCATCTGTAAAATGAAGGGTTGTGTTAGATGATCTCTAAAGTCCTGAGTAGGGAAAGGGAGGGAATAAACTCATATATTATACCTTCTATAAGCTAGACATTATGCTAAGTGCTTTTTAGAAATATTATTTCATTTGATCGTCACAGCAACTCTGAAAGATAGGTTCTATTATTATGTACATTTTATAGCGAAGGCAGACAGAGGTTAAGTAACTTGCCTAAGGTCACCCAGATGGTAAGTTATCTGAGGCTGGATTTGAGTTCAGTTCTTCCTGACTCCAGACCCAGTACTCTATCCACTGTGCCACCTAGCTGTCTCTGTATGAATCAGAACCAGGGGATTACATTAGAAAACACCTGTGGTTTAGGTGGATGACAACTACTCCTTGTAGTCTCCCAGGAAACCCCTAAATGGGATCATGAAGAGGCAGACATGACTGAAAAATGGCTGAACAACAAATGGAATTTAGAGTTATAGGAACCATAGAAACCATCTAGTTCAACTTTATCACTTTCAGAGGAAAAGCTGGAGGACTTCCCCAAGATCACACAGTTAGTGAGTGGCAGTTAGGATTCCAAGCCAGGCCCTCTGACTCTAAATCTAGCACTCTTTCTATGCATCATGCTGATGGAAAGCATTCTGATGGGAACTCTTCTCTGAAGTGCCATTGTTTATGCTTACAGGGCTCCATGTATCTACCAGGAGGTAGCATCAAAGAGATTGCCACGAATCCAGAAGAAGCCGGGAAATTTGTCTTTGAAGTCATCCCAGGTGAGCAGCCACACATTGGTGGAACCCTCCCTGAGCCTATCACTCAGTTGCCTATCTCATTTATTTCACAATAACTTAACCAATATTTGTGTCAATGAGTCCTTTTCAATAATAATGATAAAGTAATAATTCACATTTGTATAAAGCATTATGATTTAGAAAGTGCTTTCTAAACACTATCTTATTTGAATCTGAAACAAACCTATGGTAAGGAAAGCAAGAAATGCTCCTGATTCTAGAATTTGGGAAACTGAGGTTCCTAGAATTTAAGCTGTGAGTTGCAAAATTTCATGTAGCTGGGAAGTGGCAGGGGAAGGACTGAAACCCAGGCTTATTGATTTCAAATCTAGTGGTTTTTACAGAAAACATTCTTATTTTCCCTTCTCACAATGGGGAGGAAGAAAGGAAGGAAAGATAGGCAGGAGAAAGAAAGGAAGAAAGAAAGAAAGAAGTTAAGAAAGAGAGGAAAGAGGAAGTCAGGGGAGAAGAAAGGAATGAAAGAAGAAGAAAAGAAGGAAGGAGGGAAAAAGGAGATAAGGAAGAAAGGGAGAAAGGAAGGACGAATGCAAGGGAGAGAAGAAAAAAGAAAGAGAGTAAGGGAGGATGGAAGGAAGAAAGGAAAGAAGGAAGGAAAGGAGAAAGGAAGGGAAGGAGTAAGAAGACAGAAACAGGAAGGGTGGATAGAAGGAAATAAGGAAAAAGAAGAAAGAGAGGGAGAGAGAAAAGGAGCAAGAGAGAAAGGGAGAAAAGGAAAGAAGGAAGAGAGAGAAGGAGGAAGAAGAATAGAACTAAAGAAGAAAGGAGAAGAGAAGGAATAAGGAAAAAGAAATGGAAGAAGAAATATAAGAAGGAAGAAAGGAATGAAAAAAGAAAGGAAGAAGAATAAAGAGAGATGGAAAGAAAGGAGAAAGAAGAAAGGAATGAAGGAGAAAAGAAAGGGAAGAAAGAAGAAAAGAGAAGAGGGAAGGACAGAAGGAAAGGAGGGAAAGGAAGAAAAGAAGGAAGGGTAAAAAGAAGGAAATGAACAAAGGAGGAAGTAGAAAGGAATGAAGAAAGAAAAAAAGAAAAGGCATTTATCAAGCACTTACTATGTGCCAGACTCTATAGGTAAGCACTAGGAATACAAAGACAAGCAATCAAAAAAGACAGTCTTTGCCTTCAAGGAGTTTCTATTCCAATGGAGGGGCATAGCCTATATGTGGAAAGTGGGGGAGACAGAGGAAAGATCTCCACACAGGTCAGTCCAGTAGACTAGGCAAAGGAGGTAGTTATGGGAGAGTGCTGAAGTAAAAGTGAAGTAATTCATTGGCTGGACCCCTTCCTAAAATGGTGGTCCTGGGGTAGGACTCAGAAGTCACTAATGAAGGGCAAAAGTTGAGAATATAACAGGTAAGGAGAAAGAGGGTAGAGTCTGGAGAGATTTGAGACTAGAATGAGGAAGGAAGGAAGGAAGCCCTTTATTGTTTACCAAATATTGTTGACTTTTTTTTTGTTTTTGTTTTTACATAAGAGATCATCAAGAGTAGGATGCAACTAAAATGACTGAAGAACCAAAAAAAGATAATACCCCAATAATACCTCAGCCCTCTATTAGTCTATAGCTGTGGTGGCAAACCTATAGCACATATACCACAGAAGGCACACAGAGCCCTCTCTGTGAGTATGCCTGCTGTCACTGGCCAGAGTTTGTTACTAGGTAGAGAAAGGCAGAGGGACTCAGACTGAGATGCTTCCCTCTCCATCTCTATCATTCTTGAGGACATTACTCCCTTTAGGAGCCCTTCTGCTCAGCAGCCCAATGGGAGTGCTTCCTCCCTCCCCTGTCTAGACTAAGGTGGTGCTGAGGAAGGGCTGCACTCAGTCTCTGGGAGGGGCAAGAAATGGCAAAGGGTCTCTAAAAGATTGGTCACCACTTGTCTAGAGTATCAAAATGGAGATTAGCAGCAGACAATGCTAAATGATTCAGATTAATTGGGTTTATTATTAGTAGTATTAATTTATTATTTATAGGTTCATTATTGGGATAAAAGGGGAATGATCCATAGAATCAGAGAACCTCATAGATAGGAAAGATTTCAGGAGTCATCTAGTTTAACTTATAACTGAGTAGGAATCTATTTTGTTATTATTCAATTATATCTGACTCTTCATGATCTCATTTGGGCTTTTCTTTGCAAAGATCCTGGAGTGTCTTGCCATTTTCTTCTCCAGCTTATTTTACAGATGAGGAAACTGAGGCAAACAGGATTAAGTGACTTGCCCAGGGTCAGACAGCTAGTAAGCATCTGAGGTCAGATTTGAATTAAAGTCTTCCTGACTCTAGACCTGGTGCTTCATCATCTATTAGCAGCCCATAAAAATCTTTTCTACTATACTGTTTAAGAAATGGTTACGCTGCTTCCTCTTAACATCTTCCAGATTGGGGAATTTACTATGTTCCAAGTCATTATTGCCCAGGTAATCATTAGACCTGGGTCTCCTATCCAGAAGCACCACACTCCATAGAAAATGTCTAGCCAGAAACACTATCAATGAGACAATTTGTTTTCTTAATGGGATTTAAAAATAAACAATAGTGCCAGATACCCTAGATTTAGTGTTAGCTGAGGCATTGTATTCTAGACAATATGCTGAATATTATTCACACACATATATACACACTTAAACGTATGCATATAACGTATATATGTACATGTATGTGACCTTAGATACTTACTAGCAGGTGACCCATGGCAAATCACTTGACCTTGTTTGCCTCAGTTTCCTTATCTGTAAAATGAACTGCAGAAGAAAATGGCAAAACATTCTGGTATCTTTGCCAAGAAAGCAATAATCAGAATCACAGTCAGACATAATAAACAACTGAACAACAAAAACAATTCAACACATATACATTCATATATATATATATGCACACACAAATGCATCATTTAATGTCAGGGTCAAATCAAATGTTAGGCCAAATATCAGGACCAATTTAATGTGAGGATCAAATGGGGAGGATGTATGATCTGGTGGAAGGTATGTTGAGAATATGGCGGTCAGGGTTGGAGCCTCAGATTTGCCATTAACTTGTTTTGTGATTATAGATGAGCAATTTTATTTCTCTGTATTTTAGTTTCATCATCTGCAGAATGAGGATAATAATTAAATAATTCCTATCCTTACAGGGAACTGGAAAGGATGTATTAATGTCTGTAAAAATTCTTTTAAAAGTTTTAAAGTATTTATTTATTTTAAACCCTTACTCTCCGTCTTTGAGTCAATACTGTGTATTGGCTCCAAGGCAGAAGAGTGGTAAGGGCTAGGCAATGGGGGTCAAGTGACTTGCCCAGGGTCACACAGCTAGGAAGTGGCTGAGGCCAGATTTGAACCTAGGACCTCCTGTCTCTAGGTCTGACTCTCAATCCACTGAGCTACCCAGATGCCCCCTAAAAGTTTTAAAGTATTTAAAAGAGGCACTGCTGTTATTTTTTTTATTTTCCCAAGACCTTTAAAAAAATCCTACCCATTAGTTTCTACTTTTTGTTAGTTAATTTCCTCAAATCACATTTGATAAAAAATGAGATCCTGATCAACTCCATTGTAGATGATGATAATACCAAAAATTTGGAGAGCCTGAAAGAGTCTTAGGAGGTAATTGAATACACTGCCTTAATTTTATAGATAATGACACTGAGACTCAGAAAGGTTAGGTGACTTGCCCAGGGTCATACAGCTAGTAAGCAATTGAGGCAGGATTTGAACCCAGGCCTTCCTGATTCCAAATTCAATACTATAGTCACTATATATGCTAACTGTGGTAGTGTGGTATAGCGGAAAGAATGCTGGATCTACAGGCAGAAGAACCCTGCGATTGAATTCCAGCTCTAATGTCCCTTTCAAATTTAAATCTCTAATTCTATAATCTAAGAAAAACAATTAAGGAGTATATATCTTCCTTTTTCTGAGTTGTAGGTCACAAGACTATAGATTTAGAGCTGGAAGGGGCCTTGGATATTATCTAGTCCAACCCTTTCATTTTACAGGTGAGGAAACTGAGGCCCAGAGATGTCAAGTAACTTGTGTAGAGTCATACAGGTAGGAAGTAGTAGAAATGAAGTTCAAACTTAAATTCTGTCTCCAAATCTGGTGGGTTTTTCTCTGTGCTGTCAGAGTTGAAGAGAGACAGTCAGATAGATAGACAGATACAGAGAGACAGAGATAGATAGAAACAGAGAGGGGCAGAAAGAGAGAGAGACAAAGAGGAGACAGAGAAAGAAGAAAAGAGAAAGGAGAGATAGAGGAGAGAAAAGGGAAGAGGCAGGGAAAGAGAGATGGAGGAAGAGAGAAGAAAGAGGTGAGAGAGGGGTAACAAGGAGAGGCAGAGAGAGATAGAGAAGAAAGAGAAAGAGTCAGAGATAGAAACAGAGAGACAGAAAGAGAGAGAGAGACAAAGAGGAGACAGAGAAGGAAGAAAAGAGAAGAGAGAGATGAAAGGAGAAGAGAGAGAGAAAGAGATAGAGGAAGAGAGAAGAGAGAGGTGAGAGAGGGGAAACAAGGAGAGGCAGAGAGAGACAAATAGAAATAGAGAGACAGACAGAGAAAGAGAGACAAAGAGGAAACAGAAAAAGAAGGAAAGAGGAGAGAGATGAAAGGGGAAGAGACAGAGAGGAGAAAGAGAGAAGAGAGAGAGGAAACAAGGTAAGGCAGAGAGAGGCAGAGAAGAAAGAAGGAGAGACAGAGATAGCAAAAGACAGAGACAGAGAGAGACAGAGTCAGAGAAACGGGGACAGAAAGACAGAGAGAGCATGTGCTTCATTCAACAAATGCAATTTAAGAGAGCTTTATTAGACATTTACTAAGTCTAAATTAGGGAACTCCAGTAGGTAGCTGGATGAGGGTGGAGATGGAAGGAGATGATATTACTTCATTTTTCAGCCCTATAGAGATATCAATGAGATCATGGCTTTTGTAGGAAAGCACTTTGTAAACCTCAAAGTGATATATAAGGATGAGTGTTTATTTTTTTAATATTAAAAATTTTTATTTTCCCAATTCCATGTAACAATTTTCAACATCTGTTTTGTGAAATGATTAGATCCAAATTGTCTCCCTCTCTCCCTTCTCTTCCCCATCTCAGAGAGGGTAAGCAATTTGGCCTGTCTTAGCAGTATGAGTGATTATTATTATTACTGCCTGGCTTCACTTGGGTGATCCCCAAATCAATGTGAGTATCATTTCTCTGGCTTCTAAAGTCACGAGAGCTTGATCTGTCGATTGATTAATACACATTTATTAAGCCTCTGCAATCTTCTTTCCCTTTGCTGGTCCTAGCCTCTCATGATTATTTTTCTTCCTGCAGCCTCATGGGACCAGAATCGAGCAGGACAGGACCCCTACATCCTCATGGCCAGCTCACAGTCCGAGATGGAGGAGTGGGTGAAATCTATCCGAAGGGTCACTGGAGCGCCATCTGGAGGTACTGGCCACTGCATGTCACTCATGGGCAAGACATTTGATGAGGGCATTTTGGGGGTTTGAAGGCAGGCAAAGCCAGGCCCACACCCCTTTGAGAAGCTGAGGGTACAGAATGGATCCAGTCGGAGAGCATCTCTCTAATGTGGGCTGAAAGACTTGCTCTTTTGCAAAAAGATTTAAAGCATGTCAAAGAGCAACCTTTCTGGGAAGTAGAAAGTTAAAACATTTTTATCCTTATATGACAGTTAGGGAAACTGAGGCCCAGGGATATTGAGGGTCGTAGGATCACTCAATTCACAATTGTTGCAGTCTGGATTTAAACTCAGGTCTCTTATCTCCAAGCTTCTGTTGCCCAAACTTTCCTCACTTGGTCATTAATTCTATCACTGGGTTTCCTTTGATTTAACTAGCGAGGTCATGATAGTATGGCATCGGCTGTGTGCACATATTCTGAGGTAAGCTTCAAGAAATGTGTGATCAAAGGAGAAAACTCCTCTGGCCTGCTCTTTCCCCTTTGCCTTTCTTTTCTTTTTTTCTGAAGGTCGCCTATGAGAGAGGCGTTTCTCAGGAACTCTGACCATTCGGCCACATGGTTCCCTTTTTCATGCCTGGCGTGGGGTTGAGAGGTTACGTCACTACTCCCCAAGGCTGGGACGAGGGACATATGATCCCAAGAGGTCTTAAGAGTATAGCAGAGAACAGGTCTTGGCCTGTGGGGAGGATCTTCCCAACCAGGAATTATCTATCACTTGCTTGGGGAAGAAGCAGCTGGGAGCTACTTGTGCTATCACCCATTTGGCCCAAAGAGAGAATTCCCAGACAGTTGTCTAGTTCTTGGTGCTAGCCTTGGGGAGGCAATGGCGAATTGGTGAAAATTCCCGAAGGTAGCCTTTCTAGTAAGGTCAGGGGTCTTGATTTCTGGCCTTCTACCTGGAAAAGAGGGGTTTCCTGGGCAATGTGATCCCCAAACCTATCTTTTCAGCAGGTAAGGGGCATTGGGGGGACAATAGCCTTCTCAGGATTTGCCCCACGAGTAACCCCAGGGTCAAGAATTTGGTTATCTGTTTTAAGGGAGTTGTCCACTTGGCCCCCATGCCAGGAGGAGCAGTTACAAAGGGCTAAAGTCATGATATGGGAGGAGCAAGTGATTTTGGGACTTTACACTCAATTGTTACTCCAGGGTAGCAGTCATCTATGTCTCTTCTGGGGAATTCCAAACCCTCAGAGTAGTTATAAAAGGATGAGTATCTGTATAGATTTCTGTGGGATGAAAAGAAGGGTTTAAAGGCTGTTGCTTTGTCTAGCAGCCTCAAAGTTGTTTCCCTTCTGGGGCAATTCAAGCCACAAGGGTGTGCTTTGAATTCTGGGGGTAGGCTGCATGTTCTCTACCACGTGGCAGCCTTGGAAAGAGAAAGCCGTGGACAAAAGTGAGAGTTTCTCAGGAGAGTCCTTCTAGAAGTCTGAAATCTAAGAGGCTTTGAATCTGGACTACTATATAGGAAAGGATGGATTCTTGGACTGTACTGCTTCCTAAAAGTTATGGATTCCTGGATCAAGTCCCCATACTTATACTTAATGCTTTTATTTTTATAAACTTTAAAGCATTATTTCTGAATCCTAATTCAATAGAGTCTTTCCCATGGGAGACAGTTTGCAATAGTGGAAAGAATGTTGGAGCTAGAGTTAGAGGATCTGGGTTTAAATCCTGCTGTTGTTTTTTATTACCGGAATAACTTTGGGCAAATAATTTTGTAAGATTAAACATTATATCTAATACTCCAAGTATTATATTTTTATAAGGTTTATTAATAATAACTTGAAGTAAAGGGTTGTGATAGCCTTAGTAAAGAGGAGGTTCCTGACCACATGGAGAGTGGGAGAGAAAGAGAGGAGAGTACAGGAAGAGAAAAAATTGGGGTTACAGCAAACTTTATCGACACAGCATAAGGATGTAATGTGGGGACAAAAGAGGAAAGGAATCCTGGGAGATGAATCCCAAGGATACAAAGTTCTATTTACACAATTTAATTAGTCTAGATTTTGGTTCCTTAGCTGTAAAATTGAAGGGGCTGGACTAAATGGCATCTAGGTATGTGTTGAGCTCTAAATCTATGGGGGAGGCTACATATGTAAGCATGAATATACATTTATACATCTAAGGTATGTGTATATGCACATAAAATATGTTTATATAAAGTATATATATTAATATTTATGAAGCATGTACACACATATATAAATATTCAAGGGCAATAATCCTAAAATGAGGGTAATCAATTAATTAATAAACAAACACCTATTAAACATAGCATAGTGGATACAGAATTGGACATAACTGAAATAACTGAACAACAATTTCCAGAAAAAGCTAGATGGCCCCTTGCTTCAGAGGTTCTAGAGAGAATCGGTTATAGATTCTACAAACGGAAGTTCCTCTTAAGACTGAAAGTATATGATTTGTTCAACACCTTGTTTTTTACAAACAGGGAAACTGGGGCCAGCTAGATGGCTCAGTGGATTGAGAGTCAGGCCTAGAGATGGGAGGTCCTGGGTTCAAATTTGGACTCAGACAACTTCCTAGCTGTCTGAGACAGCTGACAAGCTGACAAGATAGCTGACAAGAGTAGATATGTAATCAACCCATGGAGTATGAACTGAATGGATAATGAAATGTAAAACAAAGGCATTATACATTGTTATTGTATTTCCTGGCAGCTTTGTGTTCAATATTTATAAGCAGATCTGTGTGGAGGTGTGATGGGAGGTGGGTATGGGATGAGAGAGTCAGTAGGAAGAAAATTGGGAATAGTTGAGAAATGTGGTTTCTTTAGCAGAAGATAAATCTGTGGAGCACTTTATATGCTTTGATGATTTTGAAGTCACTGAGTGCAGACATAATAGTCTCAGGAATGGAGAACTGTGAGGTCACAGAAGGAAATTATTTTTGATAGGATCTAGCTTTAATTCCTCCCTGCCCCTGAATCTTGGGAACACAATGTTAGGACTCAATATGGCTAAAATGGGGCAGCTAGATGGCACAGTGGACAAAGTTGGCCCAGATTTAGTCAAAAAGACCTGAGTTCAAGTTTTAACTCAGACATTTACCAGTTGGGTCACCCTGGGCAAATTACTTAACCCTGTTTGCCTCAGTTTTCTCATCTGTAAAATGAGCCAGGGAAGGAAATGGCAAACCATTTCAGTATCTGCCAGGAAACTGCAAATGAAGTCATGAAGAGTCAGGCACAACTGAAAAACCACCGAGGAATAAACATAACAATGTCTAAAACAAAATCTATTACCTTCCTCTCTTTGACCCAAGTCAAACCTACCCCTACCCCTCCAACTTCCCCATTGTTATTGATGGTATCCACATTGTCAAAATCTCAGTTAACTGGCTCTTTCCTCTCCTCCACCATGCCATATCCACCAGTCTCCATATCCTGGACATTCTCCTTCCTCATTATCTATCACATCTAATCATCCCTTCCCACACCCATGGATGCTACTCCAGTTCAGGTCCTTATCATCTCCAGTTTAGGATGTTCTAATTGCTTCTTAAATAATCTCCTGACTTCCATTCTATTCTCCCTATACTCTAACAGCATGTATTAAATATATATCATTTGTATGTATATGTTATCTGAGTGTATATATTATTTATTATATATGTGCATATATCATGTGTACATATTTTATATTGCTTGTATGTATCACATATACATAAATATTATACACACATACTATATATAATAATATACAGACCTGATCTTTTCACTATATACACATACACACACACATATATATATATCACATATATAAAATAATGTATAGAACTTTTCTTGTCTCTACCTGATCATAAGTATTTTGTGGCCCCAATTTCCTATAGGACAAAAATCTAAATTTCTGAGCTTGAAATCTGAGGGTTTGTTAATGTATGAGATTTCATAAAGAAAAATTCATTCCTTTGACTTAATCAAGCCAAAGGATTCAAAGAACCTTTGTCTGTTAAAAACAAAAAGCCTTGGAAAGATTCCCTATTAAGTCCTGTCAATGACAGGATCATAAGAATTTAGAACTAGAAGAGACCTTATAGGTTATTTAGTCCAACCATTTAATTTTAGAGATGAATGACAATTCATCGTCATGAATCAAGGAGTGATACTAACAATAGCCTTTTTTATAGAATGCTTCACATGCATCATCTCATTTGAACTTCACAATAATTCTGTGGGGAACACACTACTATTATTCCCATTTAGAAGATGAGGTTCACAGATGTCATAACTTGCTTAGGATCTTGCAGCTAGTATCCCCAAGGGGGATAGAAACTCATTCTTCTGGACTAGTGACTTACTCAAAGTCACACAGAAACAGAGGCAGGGTTTGCATCCAGGACAATCAATGGGTGAATCAACAAGCATTTATTAAGCCCTTCCTATATATCAGCCACTGTGCTTGGTCTTGGAGATATAAAAGACAAGTTATCGGACATTTCTTTCCCTTAAACAGCTTCTATTCAATGTTGTTGTTGTTCATTCTGACTCTTTGGGACCTCGTGGACCATATCATGCTGATACTGTCCATGGGTTTTCTTGGCAAAGTTACTGGAGTGTTTTGCCATTTCCTTCTCCAGTAGATTAAGACAAACAGAGATGAAGTGATTGGCCCAGGGTTATATAGCCAGTAAGTGTCTGAGGCCAGATTTGAACTTGGGTCTTCTTGACTTCAGGTTCGGAATTCTATCCACTGAGCCACTTAGCTGCCTCCTTTTATTCACTGAGGAAACAATGTGTGTATGTGTAATATGAATATATGTATAACTTTGCATGTATAAACAGAATCAATACATGGTCCAAATATTCATTAATATCTTAGCATGAACGTATTGTCAAGATCCTTTCCCAAGTACAGATTCTGTGTGGGAATGGATGTTGGCACCGGACACTAAAAGGGAGAAAAGCGGAGGTCTATGGTAACGGAGGTGGAAGGAGGGGGCTGGGTCAGAGTCTTGAAGGTTTTACTCAGGTAGCAGTGATGTAACCATTTATGTTTTTAGAGTATCTATGAAGCACTTACTTGCCTTGGTGCAACCCTGACGCTTAAGTGGTTCAAATAGTGGCACAAGCTTTTTACAGATGAGGAAATCGAGACTCTGAGACATAAAGGTGTTTGCCGTAGATAGCTAGCTTAGAAGTCAGAGGTAGATGTCAGACTTGAAGGTCATCTCTCTTCCTTCTCCACTGTGTTGCCCCATTCATGGGTTGTGTGGGCTATTCTGGGAGGACCAGCACCTCTGACATGAGGGCTTGTTGAGCCCTTTCCAGGTTCAGCTTCAAGAAGCTGTAACAAGAGCAGCAACCACACTCTGGTAAAAACTATCTTGGAAGATGGATTCAAGCAGGTTGAGTTGGTAAGTTGGGTGGGGGGTGCTTCCCCCAAATATGTGAAGAATTTGTTCCAAAGGCCATGAAGGTGGTGGGAGCAGATGCTATGAAGCGTTTAGAGCTGGGGCAGACTTGGAAGGTGCTAAGGCCATTCACAGTATCCCTGGCCATTGCCAGTTGTCTTGATTTTTGTCCTGCCACTGGACTTCAAGGATTCTGGAAGAGAATGAGGCTGATGACTTTGTACAATTCTACTTCTTTTAAATCCAATTTACACTCAAGTCAAGACATTACCCTATCATGTCATTGGTCCTCTTAGAAAATGAAGGTCAAACAAAAATAGCCCCATCATGAAAGTAAAAAAAAAATCAACTGGGTGAGAGAACAGTTCCTCTTATCCTCTGTCCATTGTGCCCATCCGTGATCTTTACTTTCTTTGAAATCCCTTCATCTACTGATTTTTGAAACTCATTCAGAGTAATTTCAATTAACAGGAGAATGTGGTCAGTCATCAGGAGAACACTGGGGCTGGGAGTTGAAAAGAATAGAGGGCTAGGTAATAAACTAAGGTCTCTCTCGTTCCAAGGGTTTTTGGTTTTAATTTGATCTGAGATGACAAATTGTTTAGACAAGATCCAGGAATTCTAAACCTCTGAGTAAGTACAGGAAGTGCAACAAATCCTGAATCGGAAGAATCTTAAGGGAAAAAATATGCTCTTTAATACATGAAGGTGAGATAAATGTCCTACATGTCAGGAAAGAATGTTTTGAGTTTCTTCACATCAACTCATGCTTTCTTTCACTTAGTCCTCTTTGAACACAGATCTGGGACCCAAGTGGCAGTACTCAGGGAGGTCAGTTGCCTTTTGTGGAAAACATGCTAGATTTAGAATTAGGAGATGAGTTCAAATACTAGCTCAGCTGTTTACTATTTAAATTTCTTTGGGCCAATCACTCTATTTCCACAGTCCTCATTTTTTTTTCATATGTAAAACGGGGATAAATAACACCTATACTCCCTACCTTGAAATTTGCATCCATTGCTTCTTGCATTCCCAGTGAATTTAAAAGCTCATCCAGCACAATATGAATTTAGTGTGTTCTGGCAGGCCTCATTTTCAAGCTGGTTAATTTTGGCTTTCAAGACACTGTTTTCTGTTTCCAGATGACTTATTTTGCTTTTTAAGTTCTTTTCCCAGTTGTCTTCAGCCTCTCTTAATTGTTTTTTGAATTGCATTTTGAGTTCTTCCAAAAGCTGCAGAAGCTGAAAAGGAGCTGGGTTTCTCATTTGCCTGTAGTTAGCCTTCACTCTCTTAGTCAGCAAGGCTTTCAGATTAGTCTGTGGGGGAGGGGTGTCGGAGCTTGAGCTTCCCTGCCCTCTCAAGGCTTCTTATCTGCCCTATTGACAAGTTTGAGCCAGGGTAGAGTTGATCTGCAAAGCTGGCTGTGCCCTGAGGTCAAAACCTCAAGAAGTGGGGAGGGGGGGGCAAGATGGAGTGTCTTGGCTGCCCCTCTGCACTTCTCCTCCAGCTGCCTCTACGCCACCTGTGTTCAATGCCCTGAGCCTGGCACAGCTTTGCCAGCAAGGTATTCCCTCTGGACTAGCGCTCTTGCCCGCCCAGAGATTCCAGCCACCACTGGAGGCTCAGCACTGCAGGTGAGGGAAGGGTCCTGGGACCTTCCTTTTTCTTTCCCCCTAAACCTGTGTGTTCTAGAGTTCAGGCTTTTGGCGGGGGGCATATCTTTTAAGTGGAGTCCAGCAGGAGGGTTCCCTAGCTCTGTCTTGTTGTTAGATTTGGTTTTCAGTCCCCTCAAATCATTGTGTTTTTGATTTGATGAGGAAGGGTTTGCTGAGATCTAAACTTTTGCTGTCTCTAAGCCTCCATCTTGACTCCGCTTCCCTCACTTAAAGTTGTTTCTAATAAAATCCGAAGCCACTTCCCTCCTCTATAAAATGACATAGTGATGTTTACCTTGCCTGCCTCAGAGTCATGGTGAGGTGTCTACAGAAATGATGACAAACCGTGAAGTTTAAGTGCTGTTGCTTTCTCTATGTTGACCTCCATTCATGCCTCACACTGAAGTTTCATCTCAGCTAAGGAACATGGGTTTCTACAGGAAGCCTTTCCTGATCTTTCTCCCTACCTTCCAACCTTGTCCCTACCCCCAATTGTTGGTGTCTTTGCTCTCTCCTTTACTACCTAAAAGTAATTTTTATTTTCTCTCTCCCTCTCTCTCTCTTTCTCTCTCTTTACTTCTCCCCCTTCTCTCCCCCCCTCTCTCTTTCTCTCTCTCCCTCTCTGTCTCTCCCCCCTCCATCTGTTTCTCTGTCTCTGTCTTTATCCCTCCCCCCTCTCTGTCTCTTCCACCCCCCTCTCCCTCTCTCCCCTTTTTCTTTTTTCTCTCTCTCCTTCTCTCTCCCTTTTTTCTCTTTCTCAATCTCTCTCTCCTCCCCCACTTTCCCCACCTCCTCCCTCTCTCCATGTCTTGTTCTCCTATTTACATACTTATCCATGTACTTATTGCTTCTCTAGTTAGAATCTAAGCTTCCTTGAGATTAGAGATTTTTTCGTTATTTGTGTTTGTATCCCCAACTTTCAACATACTGCCTGAAAAAAGTAGGCACTTAATAAAAGCTCCTTGGTCGACTGAGTGATTGATTGATGTGCTTCTTGAAGGCTGTGTTTATGGAACCTAAGCTCCAATAGCCTCTATCAAGTCGGAAAAGTTTGGCATCTGAGCAGACTTGTGCATCTGGTGACCAAGGATCAGCCTAGAAAAGTGCAGAGGGCTAGCCACCATAGCTAGTGTTTTATCTTTTCTTCTTTTTCTTTTGGCCACAGCAGCTGGTAAAATTATTTATCACGGTGTAGAGGGGTTTTGGTCTGTACCACTGGAGGTCATACTCATCATGACTGGATCATGGCTGTCTTGCAATGGATCTTTATCTTGGCCTCTCTTGGATTGGTTACCAAAAGGCAGTTCAGTTGGTCAGTCACCAAGCATTTATTAACTGATTCCTGTGTGCTGGACCCTGTGTTAAGCTGGTTTTAACTAGGGCTAAAAAAGAAAGGCAAAAATATGGTTCCATCTTCAAGTTCCATATTCTAATATGAATGCAATATATTTTCAAATATGCCCCTGGGAAATTAAGTTCTATGCTGGGCAACTCCATTTCTATTCATCTCAGCACTGTCACTTATTGACTTGGGGGCAAGGCACTCACCTCTCCATGCCTCTTTCCTCTTCTGTGAAAAGAAGGGAGCTGAACTAGATGACCTCTGAAGTCCATGCCAGCTCCAGCTCTATGATCTTTTTTTCTTAAACTCTTACCTTCTGTCCTAGAATCGACACCAACTATTGGTTCTAAGGCAGAACCGCAAGGACTAGGCAATTGGGGTTAAGTGAGTTGGTTAGAACCACACAGCTAGAACATGTCTGAGGCCAATTTGAACCCAGGATCACCCTTCTCTAGGTCTGGCTCTCAATCCACTGAACCACCTAGCAGCTCCTCTAGGAACTTTTGATACTGGGATCCATGACCCTACAACTGAATGATCTCAGGGCCAAATCTCTTATCTGTATCTGAAAGCCTTCCTTCTCTCTCTTTGGCTACTCAATTCCTCTCTTCTTTTTAATCCCAACAAAGAAGGTTCTCTTCCAGGATGCCTTCCCTGGTTTCCTCCTAAAACTGGCAACAAGCCTGGACCTAAAACTTCCCAGGGGATGTGATTTTGTACCTCTCTGAGATATTTGCTCTACAACTTTGCAATTCAGCTACTTGTATTTCTGGCTTATTTCCTTACCAAACTGTAAACTTCATGAGTTCATAAAAGTACACTGGATTTAGACTGGGTTCAAATCCTGACTTTACTACTTATTAGCCCTGTGACCTTTGAGAAATCACTTAACTTCTCTAGATTCAGTAAATGAAAGGTTTGGGTCCAGACCTGACATCTGTGCTTTTGGTAGCCAAGGATTGGCAAACAAAATTTTGTTTTGTAAAGTAATCATTCAATCAACAAACTTGTATTATGCATTTACTATGTGTCAGACAGTAGAGATACAAGGCTAAGGCAGAACAGTCCCTCTTTCAAAGAACCTGTATTTTATTGGGTGTAAAATTGGACTTGAACTCTGGACTTCAACCCCCACAAGCCTTTGCTCCACTTCCCCAGAATGCTTTGTAATCTCAACTGGGCTGAGATCGAGAAGGGATTTAAGCTGATTGCAAAGGCTTTTGGCCCTCTTTTTGGACTTCCGTTTTGGAGCAGAGGCATCTCTTCCATGATGTGAGGTTATCTTGTCTAGGCCTCTGGCCTAGGCACGTGTTTTTTCTTATTCTGTATTTTCTTTAATCCTTAACTTTTAATAAACCTCTAAAAATATAATACTCCTTACATAGAGAAACTAATTTCTACCTGCCTCAGTCTCCCCTAAATTTTAATCTTTACATGGGGAGACATGAGACAGCTAGGTGGGGGTACTGGGCAGAGTGCTAGACCTGAAATCGGGAAGAGCTGATTTCAAATCCAACTTAGCTGTTGCTTAATCTCAATGAGCCTCAGTTTCCTTATCTGTAAAATGGGCACAATAGTAGAACCTACCTTATAAGGTTGCTGTGAGAGTCAAATAAATGATGTACTTTCCCCACTTTAAAATAGGATGCAATTATTATGATTATGGGCCTGTTAGAAGTATTTTATTTGATTCTTCCAACAGCTCTGCAGGGTAGGAGCTATTAAGTCTTTATGAGGTAATTTTGGTGGGAAGCTGTGAGCAGTTATGAGGAGGGAAGAGCGGGATAGAGAGGAGCAGGAAAGACTTTGTATAAAAACAGGCTCTTGAGATAAATTTTGAAGGAAACCAGGGATTCTAGGAGGCAGAGAAGAAGCAGGATGATTTTCAGGCATTGGGGAACAGCCTGTGCAAAGACCCAGAGATGGGAGAAGTATCCCATTTGAGGAAAAGGTCAGTTTGATTGAACTATAGGGTATGGGGAGAGGAGTGACATCTAACTGTGGAGAGAGTGCTGGACCAGGAGTCTGGGAGATCAGAGCTCAAATCTGGCTTCAGACTCTTGTTATTATTAGTCTTATGACCTTGGGCACACAGTCACAGCCTCTCTTTGCCTCTGTTTCCCCATCTGGAAAATGGGGATAAGAGCAGCACCTATCTTCCAGCTTTGTTGTGACTTCAAATGAGATGATAATTGTTAAGCACTTAGCACAATGTGTAATATATATAAAGTAAGCACTAGGGATATTTTATTATTATCATTATTATTTTTTCACAGTGTTTTATGGTTTATAAATGACTTTCTAAACACAATAATCCATTGAAATTATGATCCTTATTTTGTAGAGGAGGAAACAGAATTTTTTTTTTGCATTTTTAAAGTTTAATTGGTAATTTTAGACATTTTCTTAAGCCTAGAAAACCAATAAAGCAATCAATCAGGGCCTGATTAACAGTGTTTTTCACTATATGAGGCAAAAATGCACACACTGGAATTTTAACAATCAGACCTGGAGGAAACAGAATTTTAATTACTTGCCCAAGGTCACATAGGTATTGAGTGTTGGAGTCCTGGCTCAAAGCCAGGGCCTCAGATTTTCAATCCAATGCAATTATCTGGAGCCCAAGAACTTGTCTCAATTTTTTTAAAATAACTATTTCAATAGAATTGGTTTCCTTTGTAATGCTACGTATTTTATTGTATGCATTTAAAACTATCATCTTGAGATGGGGCCCATAGGTTTCCCTAAGACTGCTAAAAGTCTTCATGGTATTAAAAAGGTCAAGCCACCAGAGGAGGCATTGAGCAGGGAAAGGAGCATTGGAATTGGGGTCGAGGGTACTGAATTTGAGTCCCAAATCTGTAGCTTGCTTTCAGAGTAGGTAGCAAGCTTTTCTCAGTTCCTGGCACATAGTAAGCACTTAATAAATGTTTATTTATTTTATTTATTGACCTTTGTGATCTTCAGAAAGTTATTTCTTCTCTTTGGGTCCCAGTTTCCTCATTTATAAAATACAGATACTGAACTAGAGGATCTCTAAAGTCCCTTCCAGCTACAGAGTTTATGTTGGCATGGGGGGTGGGGGGAGGGAAGTAGGTGGAATTGACAAAACAAATTGAACAATTCATTGAGAGGAAACCAGGACCAGCAAGTTTGGAAATTGGTGGGCAGGCCCCATTTTTGCTTTTTCTCTCTTCAGTGGTATTTGGTCAGCGACTGGATGAGACTGTGGCATATGAACAAAAATTTGGACAGTATTCAGTGCCCATCCTGGTAGAGAAATGCATGGAATTCATCAGAGAGCATGGCCTGAATGAGGAAGGTATCTTTCGTCTGCCTGGACAGGACAACCTGGTGAAGAAGCTGAGGGATGCCTTTGATGCTGGGGAGCGACCTTCTTTTGAACGGTAAATCCAGTCTTTCCTGAATGCTCATCTGCACTTGGATTAAGAGGGAGAGTTGCTGAGAACCACTTATCCTGAATAGTATCAGAAAAAGGGAAGACTGGGAGAAAGGAAGTGATTTCCCTAAAATTACAAAGATATTGTGTAGAAGAACTAGAATTCTGACCCTAGGTCTTTTGACACAAATCTAGTAGCTCTTTCCATTGAGTAGGAAATGGTTAGATCAGTGATTCCTCTAGCTTGATATTCTTGGGCTAAGATTGATGCTGTATTTGAGAACTTTGTCTTAGTGGAAAGAGCAATAATATTGAATTTAGTTTACACCAGCTCAAATCTTTGCTCTTCAATTTATGAGCTGGGTGCACAAGTGATTTAATTTCTTCTGAACTCAGGTTCCTCATCTGTAAAGCAAAGGGTTTGGACTACCTGAGATATAAAGTCTATTTCAGTCCTATTAAGTGACTTACCTAAAGCCAAACAGCATATTACTATCAGAATCAAAACTAGAGACAAGGTCTTGACTCAACTTCCAGATCAGGGTTCTTTCTACAACTCAAAATAGTCTCACTGTCTTTAAGAGTCCTCAACATTAAATCTCCTACCTTGCTAGAATTGCATCATTACCCATTAAGCAGTTATTAGCAGAATTAGTTATGAGCAGAATTAGATGGTCCATACCCATTACAATTAGTCAATCAAACAAATATTTATCAAAATATGCAAAGCTTAAAATGTAGTTGGGTATCTGGCCCCAAAGGATTACCAACACAGGATCATGGAGGTAGTAGACTGGTATGTCACTGCCATTAGAGGATAGTATCTTGACTGAGAAGTTTCATGAGACTGTGATAGACATTGTGGAAGGGTAGAGAGCTGTGTTTAAATCTTAGCTTGGATATTGTGATGAATAAAATTTCTAAGACTGGCTTCTTGGTAAGAAGAATCAATCTAGGCTTGACTAGGCTTGTCATAACCAATAAATTAATTTTTCCATGATCTTTCTTGGGGATCAAAGACAAATTCATTCAGTATCTTGAATCATTAAAAACATTTTTGGAAGCTCATTATTCAGCTTTCCCCTAGACAGCAGAAGACATGTCTAATTGGTGGAAACTCAATGAGGAAGTAGGCTAATATTTTCCTGACCCTCCCTGATCTCCTCTTGATGATGGGGGAAAACACATGCCTGATCATAGGATTCCAAAATCCTTGAAGATCTAGTTGGAAAAAAAAATCAAATTAGGCCTGGTCAAGATTGATTTTTTCCTGTTCATTCCAATGGAGGAATCAAGGACATTGCCATACTGCCCCTAGACATGCTTGGACTAAACTAGTTTTTGTTTATAGGACAAGATGGAGTTTATATTCTCAGTCTCAATTATCCCAGATTTAAAAGCTTCTCTGGGGCAGGGGATGTGAGGGCATTCTTAGGATTGTTCGGAAAAGGAATGAGGAAAAAGGCTTGAAAAATATGTTACAGAGCCCTATTAGAAATCAAATAATACAATATTTAGAATAAATCTTGTATCTTTATCTTTAGAATAAATTTTTAGAATAGAACACTGACTACTGTATGACCACCCACAAATCACTTTTTCTCTCTGGGACACAGTTTCCTTATCTACCATTATGAAATCACCTGCCATGCAGGTTAATGTGAGGGAAGTGTTTTGTAAACCTATAGACATGAATTACTATCATACTAGCACCATTGGGTGGGTTCTCCTAACCTCTGTTTGCTGATTTTAGATAAATTTGTCAGATGCCTCTTTCCACCTCCATAGCCCTTGGACTTGGTTACCCTTCCACTTTATGCTTGAACTGGCATGACTTCCTGTTTATTCTCTCAGTCATGATTCAGATCACATCTTCCTTCCCCAGGAGGGTTTTTTCCTATGAACCCTGTTAACTGGTTCCTAATCATTGGCACAATGCCCCATCTCCTCCCTTTGGGGAAAAGTACTCAATGCTGATGAAATGGGATTAACACTTAGAACAGAATTAGAGAATAATGAGGCACCAAACTGAGTGGTTCTGGATGGTTGCCATTGGAGCTTAGAGAAGGCAGAGATGAATGTGGCCTGAGGTGATCAGGAATAGACCATGGGAGATCTGGAAGAGACCTTAGAGGTCATCTGATGTCCTCATTTTGCAGATGATGAAGCAGAGATGTTAAATGACTTGCCTGAAGTCACACAAATAGAAAATGGTAGAGCTGGGGTTTGAACTTGAGTCATCTGATCCTAGTTATGTGGAAGAAGTGGGCTTTGAGCCATGCCTTGAAATATAGCTAATAAAACTTAGGCAAAGGGGAGAAAGTAGAACATTCTAAGCTGCTGAAAACTTTTAAAAATACATGTGTTATTCATGGTCTTTTAAATTCCCACCAGACTTTAGCCGTCTGTCTGGTTGGACAATGATCCTTGGGCATAAGAATGAATGGAGACACTCATTCTTTGCCCATAGGACCATATCTTTTTACAGGACCACAAATAGTTAGAATTAGGTGGGACTATGTATGGAGATTCATTTAGTTTATGCTCCTTTTTACAGAACAGGTCAAAGGCATAGAGGGGCCTTGAGAAATAGGTGTGTGATTTGAGAGCAGCATGAAGCCTGGATGTGGAGCCAGAAAGCTTGTACTTAATTCCTAGGTCTGAGCTAGTTCTGACCCATTTCACCTTGCTAAGCATTAGTTTTTTCTTCTGAAAAAGAAGAATAAGTGATATTTCCATTAGCTACTTCCCAGCCTTGTTGGGAGGAAATGCTTTGTCACTCTTAAAGTTCATAGAAATGAGACATGACTATCCAAGGGCATATAGAAGTTAATGGCAGAGCCAAGACTAGAACCTAGGTGAGCTGACTCCAATTCTAGTTCAATATCTACTCCATATACTTCACAGATTTAATGCTAAAAGGTTAGAGTCACCTTCTTTTGCATACTTGAGGGCACAGGAAGTGTGATCTATATCCTTTTTTGTCACATTGCATAACTAATCTCTTAAAAATTTTACTTGTGGATAACGACGAGAGAATTGATAGCTGATAAGCAAAGGGAACCACATGCTTCCTGCTTGGCAGTCATCTGTTAGGTTGGTTTGGTCATGTGAATGATTTTCTGGACCAGATGGTTACCAGATGGACCTTTTACCATATTTCATAAGAAATGGCAAGGGTCGTCATACATTGATTACCATGATGATCCAAATGAGAAAGATGATTTATTTTTAAATTTCTATTAAATTTTTTATTTTAATAACAAATTTTATAAATTAGTTTCCCAAAGTCATATGATTCATATCATCTCCCTCCCTTCTTCCTTTCTCCATCCTGAATAAATCAATGACAAGTAATTCAATCCAGGCTATACATGTATTATTACATAAAACATTTCCATAGGATTCATTTTTGTAATGGAATAGTCTTATAAAACCCAACCCCCCAAACATATACCCAAATAACAAGTGATACACTCTATGTTTCCATCTGCATTGTGCTTCCAACAGTTCTTTCTGGAGGTGGGTAGCATTCTTTTTCCCATGTCCCTCAGAATTGTCCTAGATAGTTGTATTGCTATTAATAGCACAGTCTATCACATTTGATTGTTCCACAATATTGCAATTACTGTGTATAATGATGAGATATATTTTAAAATATTATTATAATAGAAATAAAAATAAGGGAGCTAGATTAGATGGTCACTAAGGTCACTTTTTCCTCTAACATTCCATTTTCTTTGTTTTAAGAGCTCCTCCAGCTCCAAAAATTCCATGTTTTATAATCTAAAGCCCTTCCATTTCTAAGATTTTGTGACTCTAGGATGTGATTTTGAATGCTTTCCTTTAAGCCAAGCTTACTTGTTACTTTTCAGAGATACAGATGTCCATACTGTGGCCTCCTTGTTGAAGCTCTACCTTCGAGAGCTCCCTGACCCTGTGGTGCCCTGGAATCAATATGAAGGATTTCTGCTCTGTGGCCAACTTATGAATGCAGATGAATCAAAGGTATTGTTGTATGGCTCCTGGTCCTGGTTTTTTTTTTACTCTAAAAGAAAGTAATTTCTTAGTTGTCAAAAAATTGCCCAAATTAGTCCTAAAGCAAGCTTATTTAATTTAGTACAAAATGGCAACTACTTATTACATGCATGACCTTGGATATCTTCTCTTTTATTCTCTTACCCTGTTTATAAAATGAGGTGGTTGGATTTGAAGCCTTTTAAGGTCCCTTCTGGCTCCAAATTCTATGATTGTATAAAAGTCTGTATCTATATCTATTTATATATATACATGAATATATACACATACATATGTAATATACAATTTTCCTAAGAAATTCTATAAACTAGAATTATTTTTAAAATGACACTTGACTTTCTTTGATAAAGAAGAGAATCCCTCCTCTCATCCCAGTAGAAAGTTCTACTTTGAGACCATTTAAATCTAAGGGATTGAGTCCAATCTCATTTTTACAAATAAGGAAATTAAGGCTGTTAAAGGAAATTAAGGGGGTAAGTAGTTTTCTTAAAGTCACACAAATAAAAAATGTCCAAAACAGGATCTGGATTCAGATCAGCTTGTCTCTAAGCCCAGCACTTATCTACTGTGGACTTCATGCCTATCTGAGCTATAATTAAAGTTGTAAAAAATGGGGCAAAATTTAGCCAGTTTTTCCTTATGTAGAACCTAAACTAGCTTCTCTTCAACTTCCATCTTTTGTTTGGTTCTCTGGGGTCCAGTTGGACTAGTCTAATTCTTCTTTGTTCATCTAAGAGGAATTGAAGACTTCTGTCAATCCCTCTCTTAGTCTTCATCACACTGATATCCAAAAGACAGGTGCTTCCTTACCTTGTACTCCTTCACCAGCTTACTCTGACAAGAAATACAGTAACCCCTCCCCACCCCTGTCCCCCACCACCCCAGGTCTATCCCCATGGTGTCCACCTTCCCTGCTTTCTCTGACTTCATCCAAGGGCAAGTTCTGAAAGCCTTTACCAGCAAAATAGAACCCTCACAGCCCCACTATCCTCTGCATCATTGCATGAATCCCCTTTCCCCATCTCCAGCCCAAATCCCTACTACCATCTGTTTTTGCCTTGGATGGAAGTATTTCCAGTTAGGGTTATGACCACCGTAAATGAGTGGATTTAGAAGAGATGCTCACAGCCTCGTGCCAAGCCAAGGGAGCCACAGTCATTTTGGTTTATTACCATTTAATGGGGAGGGATGATGGAATGAAGTTAAAGGGGAGAGGGCAAGGAACCTGTATTAAGGGCAACTTCCTATAAATTGCAATAAAAGAACATGGGTCTGGGAGTCAGGGCTCCTGGGCATAGGAGCAAGTGTGCTGCTCATTTACTAGCTGATCCTGGGTGAGGGTGACTTTAGTGTGCTTGTCCTATAAAGCTAAGAGCTGGATTAGATCATCTCTAAGGTCACTGGCTACCGACTCAACCTCATCTGAGCCTATGGTGTGATCACTTTCAGATTATAGCTCTTCGAGAAGCGAAAGGAACAGCTGGGGGTACAGTGTAGACAGAACAAGCTGTGGTTTTTCACAAGCAAAGGGCGGGCATTTTGGATTCTTGATGAATCTTTTTCTCTAATCTACTTATGTGCAACAATAAACTTACAGTAGTCAGATGAGCAAATTAATCACAGATCTCTGCCCACCTTTTTAAAAACTAAATTTGCCAAATGTAAGCACAAGCAATTATTTAATTTAGCATTAAAATAATTACATTTAATCCATTGGTAAGTTTGATGGTTCTGTTTTTTTTTCTCTTCATGTTGTGGGTCCATTTTGATACCTGGACCCTGTAATAGGATCACCATGACTAGAAGGTAAAGGAGAAGGAGTCTGGGGCCTGCATTCTAATCCTTTGCCTTACCATCAAAGAGTTTTTGAGCTAGCTGGATTTAATAGACAATAGAATTTTCATGACTGAGAGTTTTACTGTCCCAGTGAACAGCCACAGATTCCAAGCTAGAAGGGACTGAGGAGATCATCTCCAATCCTGACATTTTATAGATGAAGAAACTTAGGCCCAGAGAGAGGAGATCACTTGCTTGAAGCCACTGAGGAAGAAAGGAGCAAGGTTGAAATTCAACCCCAAATCTGATCAAATTCAGTGATCTTTTATTTCTATCATTACTTCATAGGACCCATTGCAAGGAAAGGGCTTTTCAACAGTCTTAGAGATTTCTCAGGTGGTGTCTTTTATTCACTGGACCATACTAGTTTTGATTTTCATTTCCTGTGGAAAGCAAAGTAGAAGACATTCTGAAGAAACAACTTTCATTCAATCTCCCCAGCTATCTTATAATAAAACTATTTTGCATTTAGTTTATTTGCAAATTAAGTTATTTATATTTTTTGGGGGCCCCACTACTTATGTTTTAGTTCATTTAGAATTCAAGCAATCCCTGTGAGGCAGGTTAGGCTGCTATTATCATCCCTTTGAAAGACAAGGAGAAGGTTCAGTTTAGGACCAAACTAAGTGGTGACTCATTGTTGAAGTTCTTTGCAGGTTGGCAAAACACTTTCTTCATGCAGTCCTATGAGGGAAGTAGTGCAAGAATTTTTTTTCTTTTTAGAAGGGAAATGAAATGTCCTCAAGTCATGGCTATTGGGCTCCAGAGGAAGAATTCAAACCCAGATCTCTTGGTCCAGCAGACTCTCCATTATACTAAGCTGGTTATTCCTAATAAAGTTTGCTTCAGACTTTAGCTCAACATTCCAGGGATCTGTTTTCATCTCAATGTTTAATATATCTATATCTATATTTTTAATCCATGTCAGCGGTAAAGGCACATTAAATTGGAAAATTATGTAAAAGTAGCGGTGGGATTGGGTGTGATTTGCTAACCACACATTGGATGATAAGAGTGAGGATCCAAATGATAGAACATTTCAGTGAGTCCAATAGATGAGATCGAACAGAGAGAAAAAAAAATAGAATAATAGGACATTACATTATTCTATTATTTGAATGTAATATTAGAATCAGGATGTAATTAGAAATACATTGGGGCAACTAAGTGGTGCAGCAGAAAGTGCCAAGTCTAGAATCAGGAAGATGTGAGTTCAAATCTGCTCCAAGACACTGCTATGTACCCAGTCACTTAACCTTGTTTGCCTCAGTTTCCTCAACTATAAAATGAGCTAAAGAAGGAAATGGCAAACCACTCTAGTATCTTTGCCAAGAAAATCCTAAATGGAGTCATGAAGAATCAGACAAGACTGAAAAACAACACAACAGAATTACTTTAGAATGTGATATAATGACATTAGAATGCAAACTCCTTGATGGCAGGGACTATTTTGCTTGCTTGTATTTGCATCTCTATCCCTGGCATATGATCAATGCCCTTTCTGTATTACTCTGCTTCTCTGGGCTCTTGTGAATAAAGCATTTAATAAACTTTTAATTCATTGAATTTAATTAAATTAATTGACAATTAATTAATTAATTGAATTTAATCGATAATCAACAACTCAAAGATCATAGGATGTTACTGTTGGTGTGATCAGGAATCCTTTGACTAGGGAGGTACAACTGATATGAAGTAGCAGGAATTATAGAAAGAGGAAGAAAAATATGAGGAGACAGAATAGAGGTTAGAACCGTGCTCTCTGGTGCTCCAGCTTGAGACCTTTTTATTAGGAAAACCTGTACACATTGATCCATGATTGGTATTAGTGGTAGACAGGGGAATCAATACAGATGGTGACATCAAAGATACAAGGTCTGGTTTTAACACAGGTTAGCCAGATTCTTGTTATAGGCAAAGCTCATATTTTTATGGCTATCTGACTTTTGATAAGGAAGTAGGGAAGAGGTGAGAATGAAGATTCTTGGAGACTGTGGAGTCTGGAGACCCTGGGTCTGGGAACTCTTAGATCCACAGTAAAAGATGGATAGGCTTGGGTCAGGTGAAATGAAATTGAGGAGAATTGGAACAAGAATAGACCTTTAACCTGTATTGGGTCCTTTTTAAAATGATATTTATTTCACAGTCAGAAAATGTAAGTACACACTTGGTGCAAATGGCTTGTACCATAGCTTTTGTTCAGTTCTAAGTATCTTAATCTACCAATTTGTATAATAGGATTGCAGATTCATTTATTTTAAAAAATATGCCCTTAACTTCCATCTTAGAATCAACACTATATATTGGTTCTAAGGCAGAGGAGTGGTAAGGACTAGGCAGTGGGGGTTAAGTGACTTGCCCAGGGTCACACAGTAGAAAGATAAAGTGTATGAAGCAAGATTTGAACCCAATATCCCCACCTTTGGGCCTGATTCTCAATCCACTGAGCTACCTCACTACCTACAGGATCATAATTTAAAATCAGAAAACACCTTAGAGGCTATTTAATCTAACCTCATTTTTCAGATGAGGAAATTGAGGATTCAGGAAGTGATGTGTGCTAAGTGGCAATGCCAGGATCATACCCTGGGGCCAGTTCTCCTGCTTATTGCACTACTCTGTCTACAAATTCAATGGAATTTGTGTTTATTAAGTGTCTATTGCTGTGCTTGGCACTGGGGATATGAAGTCTAAAACCAAACAGTCCCTGACTTCAAGGAGCTTACATTCTCCTGGGATTCCGAAAGCCTAAGGAATATAAGCTATTGTAATATGAACTTTAGGACGTGTGATCTTTTACCAGTTTTCATTTTAATTTTGCCTAGGCACACCAGGAACTGATAAAGCAGATTTCCAATCTTCCCCGAGACAATTACAACCTCCTGAGTTACATCTGTAGGTATGTATGATGAGGACTTTGCCAGGAAGATCAGTCTTCGAAGACGTGGCATTCCTACTTTTCAGTGAGACCAGCAGGAAGCCCTTTTGTTAATAATAATAAAAATTAGTTTGAAGTGTTTGGAGGCCTCAGTGATAGGGAGACTCTGAACCAGAATTTCTTCTGTGGAACCTTCAAGATCCCACGTGGCCACTCTACCAATGGCAGGCTTCTAGCAGAGGCTAGATGATTGTGGTTGAGAAGGATACAAATGTAGACAGGGGTTGGTCTGGATAGTTTCTGAAGTCTCTTCCAAATCCAAGACTCTGTATGGTTTTGGTGGGCTAACTGATTGTGCCTGCTCCTTCCCCTGTAGACTTCCCTTAAGGCTACTCACAAGACTGAGATACAAAGACTGAGGTCCTGGATCTGAAAGGCAATATCAGAAACTCAAAAATCTCAGAGACCAGAAAAGCCTACTTTGATTCTATAGCAATGGATTTGGAATCAGAGGACCTGAATTCAAATTCTGTCTTTGCCACTTACTATTTGTATGACATTAAGCTAGTTACTCTATCCCACCAGTCTCAGGTTCCTCTTTTGTAAAATTAGGAAGTTGGACTAGATGACCTATAAGATCCTTCCTTCTAGATCTATGATCTTATAACCCTTCCTTCTAGAACGGATACCATCACCCTGATGGATTGCGCTGAACTTATTTTATTTTAAAAGTGTTCTGGGAAGATTGTGGAATAGGATAGAAGATTGCCCCAAATTCCCCAACAAATGTTTAAAAATAACACCTCTGAGTGAAATTTAAAGTGGTTAAGAGTCAGGGAGAAATCATTGTCCAACATGAGACAACTTGAGAAGTTGGGAGGACTTTAGATGCCTTTCTACACCAGGAAGAGCCAAAATAGAGAAAGAAAATTATAGACCAATTTCACTAATGAATATTAATGCAAAATTCTTTTTTTAAATTGTCATGATCACAAGTTTATTAATAAGGACCTTCAAGTTCTTCTAGTTCAATTGTCATCCCCACATCCCACCCATGCATACATAGGTACACATGTACATACACACAGAGCTATTTAAAGATGAAGAAAGGCACAGAGAGAAATGATTTACCTAGAGTCATATGGATATTAAACAACAAATCCTACATTCAAATACAAAATTGAGCATTCTTTTGATTTCAGAAATGTGTAAGATATCATTTATCCAAGGATGGTATCTAGTTATTTTCTGTCTCCCATGGTAAAGAGCTGGAGGACAGGAGGTTTAAAATGAAACATGGTGGATCTAGCTTAGCCATGAGGAAAGCTGTCATAATAGAATATTAGACACTGGCACAAATTACTGAGAAACCAAATGCAAAAAGTCCAAATAAAATATTAGCCAGGAGACTACAACAATATCACAAAATTATATATTATGACCAAACTGGATTTATACCAGTTAAGGAGATATGGTTTAATATTAGGAAAACTATTAACATAATTGATTATATTAAGAAAAAAGTAACAAAAATAATGTGATTAATTTCATTAGATGCTGAGAAAGCTTATGACAAAATACAATACTCATTTCCATTAAAAACACTTGAAAGCATAGGTATAAATGGATTTTTCCCTTAGACTAATAAAGAAGTATATGCTTAAAACCATCAGCAAACATTATCTGTAATGGAGATAAATTAGAAACCTTCCTTGTAAGATCAGGAGTAAAACAAGGATGGCCATTATTACCTATATAATTTAATATTGAACTAGACATGTTAGCAGTAGCAATAAGAGAAGAAAAATAAATTGAAGGTATCAGAATTGGTAAAGAGTTAATAAAACTATCCTTTTTTTTCACAGATGATATGACATATATGTAATCCTGGAGATTTGATAAAAAATTAATTGAAATTATCAATGATTTTAGCAAAGTTGCAAGATATAAAATAAACCCACATAAATCACTTCTATATATTACTTCTCAAGAAGAGATAGTAAGAGATAACCCATTTAAATTAACCATAGATAGAATAAAAACACCTAGAATTCTGATTATTTCACTATCTTCCTTGGGGAATCATTCCAATGTTCATAGTGAATCTCAGAGTCCTTGACTTGAGTTCAAGGAGTATGTAAAATATAATACTTAATAATATAGTAATGTTATAAATCTATATATGTAATAAATACAATATTAAATACTTATTAAGTGCTTTATATACTAGATGCCATGGAATATCTGGGCCAGATAGGCTAAGTATTTCCAAGCTGAGGTCTCTAATACTCTGTGACTACTTCTTAATTTTTCTTCCCACCTCCTTCAAGAAAAACAACAACTTCCATTTTTTTCTCATTTTGGGGTTTGCAAATGTGAGAGCTGATGAGAAAGGAAGAGAAGATGGAGGGAGGAATGGAGTCTATTAAAGTAGATGAAAGGCCAGTTTGTGAACATTCTTCCCTTTTCTTTTCCCCGTGTTTGAATGCCATCTGTGTGTCCTCTATGTTGGTACTAGCACTCCCAGAAGATTTTGAAATAGGACTAGAGTCTCTTGTACTTTTAAAAAATGAAATTAAAGCTGTCAGCAGTGAGCTGATGCCTCAGACCTGTTCTGATACTGCTTGACAACAGATTAGGGGAAGACTGGTTGTAGTCCAGATACTCAGAAGAACTTGGGTATCACTCCCTGGGATTTTGTAGACATCATGAAGGTTTTCTTCTGTCAAACTTCTAATTTTCCCCTGTGGAATATATATATTTTTTCAGGTTCCTACATGAAATCCAGTTGAATAGTGCAATTAATAAGATGTGTGTGGACAATTTGGCCACTGTGATTGGTGTGAACCTCATCAAACCCAAAGTAGAAGATCCTGCTGTGATCATGAGAGGTATGAACAACATGGAGGAAAATTCAGAAGAAAAATCCATAAACATTAACAATATCTATTACATATATAAAAGAGATACTCATCTCTATACTCATTCTGCAAACTCTTATCCCATAACATACCTGATACATATATATAAAAACATAACACACACATGTTTTTATGGCATATTTTATGTGTCTATGAGACCTGATTTATAATCCTTGCTCAGAAACTCTAGTTAAGTGACTATGGGCAAGTCACTTAATCTCTTTTAGCCTCAGTTTCCTCATCTGTAAAATGGGGATGTTGAATTCTATATCCTTGAGAAGATCTTTTTCTGCTCTAAATCTATGATCCTACATAGGAAATACCCAACTTCTAGCAATCAAAATGCTTTTGAGAGATAGGATGATGCAATGATGAAAGCATCAGTCTTGGAATACAGAGGTCCTTGGATTCAAGTTCTGTCTCTGATACATATTTGCCATGTATCTATCGTCAAGCTATACAACCTCAGCTGCTCAAAGCTGCTCTCTAAAGATATGTTACAGACGATTCTCATGAAAGAAGGTAGTTTGCACCATTTATCATATATAATTTTAATGCACTTCTCAGGTACTAGTGTCTCTTGTGGGCTTGTGTTTTGTTTTCCATTAGACTGTAAACTGTAGATAGGTAAGGATCCAGTTTTATCTAAACACAGCGGGCATTTAATAAATATTCGTGGAACTGAACTGAATAACACTTTTGGGTTCTACAAGGTATCATCATATATGCTATTTTATTTAAGTTCCTTGAGAACAGGGATGGCTTCATTTTTATCTTTGTATCCTTGCATCTACCAAAGTGCTTGGTGCCGAGAAGGCGTGCAGTCATTGCTTGCTAATGGATTGATTATCCTCATAACAACCCTGTGAGGTAGTAAGTAGCATGGTGACTATCTTGCCATTTTACATATGAGGAAAAGTAGGCTCCCAGAGGTAGAAGTAGCTTCTCTATGGTAAGTTAGGTAGGGCAAAAATCATTGTCCTCTACTGGAATGTAGGCTTTTTGAGGAAAAGGACTACTTCTCTTTGGTCTTAGTATTCTTCAGATCTTAAGCACAGGCTTATTATTACTGTTTAATCATTTCAGTCATGTCCGATTCTAACTGACTGCCTTCCTTTTAGAATTGAGGAAACTGAAGTTTAGAGAAATTGAGTGACTTCCAATAGGTGGATAGGTCCAAATCCTCTTACCCTTATTTTATAGGTTAGGAAAATGAGTTCCCAGAGGCTCAGTGACTTGCCCCAGGCGTACATGCCAAAGAGACAGGGCTAAGATTAGACCGTAGGTCATCTGACATCACAGTTCCTAGTGACACTCTTTCCACTATAGCAGATGAAAGATTTTAGGTGGCAGTCAGGACATTTGAGTTTTGTTTCTAGCTTTGTGGCTGACATCCTGGAACATAACTCGATCCAGGCTCTCTCAGTTTCAGAATCTAAAGCTGGGACCTTAGTGATTGATTGTCAAGCGCAACCTCATTTTATTTTATTTTTTAAAATTAAATTAAATTAATTAATTCAAAAAATTTCCCCATGGTTACATGATTCATGTTCTTTCCCTCACCCTTTCTCACCCTCCCCTCCCATAGCCCATATGCAATTCCATTGGGTTTTACTTGTGTCATTGATCAAGATCTATTTCCATATTATTAATATCTGCATTAGAGTGATCATTCAGAGTCTACACCCCCCATCATATCCCCATTAACCCGTGTGATTAAGCACCAACTTCATTTTAGAAGAACAAACTGAAGCTGAGAACAGGGAAGTAACTTGCCTGAGTTCACAGATGAGGACCAGAGAAGGACTGGAATCCAGGTTCTCTGAACCCAAACTGGGCATTCCTTAGGAAGTCATAACTATCTCTGCACCTTCCTCCTTATGATTCCCCAGCATTCCAGGGACCAGACATAGGGAAGGGTTCCTGGTGCTTGGTAGCACACTCATCACACCTGGTCTGGTCTGTCTCCTCACCCTATGGGTAATGGGGAGGCTCAGGGGAGGTACAGGGGATCTCACCACATAAATGTTGAGTGTTCCTGATCCAGGGCAGTGGGCTTCCCATCAGAGGACACAGGAGTCCCATCAGCAATTTCCCCTAATCTACAGATTCATCTACTTGTTGTGGCTTTTATAAAATCTGATAAAATATAATATTTTTAATACAGAAATTAGAGACTTGAACTAGTTAGAGGTCACACATAGTAAACTGCAATTGGCCAGAGAGCCACTGTTTGTGGGTACGAGGTTGAGAGATACACAGGAATTAAACAATACTGTCTTTCGTTTAAGATGGACAAAGTATTATCCTCACAACGACAACATGAGACAAATGGTCTCTCAGTATTTTCATCCCAGGTTTGCATAAGAGGGAAGCAGGGATTTGCCTGGGATCACACAGTTAATGAGCAGCAGAATCAGGATTTGAACTCAGGTTCTTCCACAGCAGACCTAATGCCCTTTCCACTATATCATATTCCCTTCTGTGGCAAAGAGGAACATGCCCCCCTTCAAGTCAGGAAAGAGAAAACCAAACCAAACCAAACCTCCCTTTTAGGTTCTTCTTCGCTTTTAGGCAATGATCTTGGTTGGTTCTACATTCCTTGAGGCAGCACATGTCTGCTTTGAATGCAGAATAAGTATCCCTGAGCCATTTAAGAGCCAAGGAATCTTGGTGGAGGACTCCTACTGGCTCTTCCTCTGTTTGACCTTAGAAATAGTTCAATCTTACATAAAATTCATAAATCTTTTGTTTGCTTATTGGTTTCTTCAGTACAGATGTTCAAATATTGGGTTTTCCTAAAGTGTATCTACATGGGTGAGTAAATGCACACACAGTTCACAATTTTGAATTACAATAAAAATAACAGCATCACAAGGATTAAGTCTATTTCCATGGATTCAAAACATGTGAGTGTGAGTGTGAGAGAGAGTGTACTTTTGCAAGTATTTTGTCACCTCTTCTCTTTCAGGGACTCTCCAGATACAAAGAGTGATGACTATGATGATTCGAGACCATGAAATACTCTTCCCCAAATCAAAGGATGTTCCCCCATCTCCACCTGCCCAGAAACATGACTCCAAGAAATCTCCTGTCCCTCGCAGCTCAGTTGGCTGGGATGCTGCTGAAGATTCCTCTATACCTCGGACAGACAGCTTTAATCAGATGGTAAGGTACAGTTTATTCCTGAGTAAAATAGTTCTCTTCTCTATTTCTCTTTGATCAGGCCTGTGCTTTATTCTAAGCAGTCCAAATAAAGATTCCCTATAGCTCACCATTTTAAAAAACACAGTTAATTCCCCTTTTCAGGCTCTCATCATCTTTAGCCTGGATGAGAGATAATAATCTCCTAACTAGCCTCCCTGTTACTACTCTTTCTCTTCTAATCTGTTTTTCACTGAACTGTTAAAATCATCTTCCTAGGGCACAAGTCTGACCATACCACTTCTTTGCTAATAATATTCAAAGGCTCCTTATTCAATGAATAGGGATGTTTGGATGATAAAACATTTATTAAATGCTTACTATCAAATGCAGGGGATAGAGTGCTGGACCTAGAGTCAGGAAAACCTAATTTCAAATCCAGTCTCAGATACTTCTTAGCTGTGTGACCCTGAGAAAATCATTTAACCCTGTTTGCCTCAGTTTCCTCATCTGTTAAAAAATGAGCCAGAGAAAGAAATGGCAAACCACTCTAGTATTTGCCATGAAAATCCCAAATGGGGTCACAAAGAGTTGAACATGACTGAAAATGATTCAACAGGCTTCCTGATTCCAAGTCCAGAATGTTAGCCATCACATCATGGTCATTTATCATAGGTTCTTTCACCACTCATTATGGAACTTTTCCAGTGACAAATCAGCTCTTCATGATCATTTCTCTGGTTGCTCTTTTTCCTGCTTGTCATTAAGTATTCTATGACTTAATTTAAAAAAATTCATATTAATGCTTTTGTTTTTATTTCACATTTATTTCTGAATATATCTTCTCTCTCTGTCTCTGTCTCTATCTCTGTCTCTGTCTCTGTCTCTGTCTCTGTCTCTGTCTCTGTCTGCCAATGAGCCTTCCCTTGTAACAAATATTTTTAAAAGAAAGAGGAAAAAACCCATCCACCCTCTCTGACAGCCCAATCTCTGATGCAATGAAAAGTTCTTCCATTTTACTAGATGTGGAAAAAAGAATCAAAGAGGGACCCTGACCTGCTCAAGGATGCACCCACAATTCAGATTGAAAGCCAGGTCCTTTGACTCAGTCCCCAGTGTTCTTTCCACCACATGAGGTCTTCCTCTGAAGACAATGGCTAGAATTCCAGACACTGCTCCCCAATGGCCTTCATTAATCCTTTTCTCTTTCCATCTTTCTTTTGGACTCCTTTTCCTAATCCTTCTTTCCTTTCTTTTAGCCTATTTTCCATTTCCTTTATTCCCCCTCTCCATGTTCCTCTTATTCTTTCATTCAGCAGATGATGATAAATCCAGGGCAAGTGGTAGGTGACTAAAGTGTAGGAGAAGACACAAAATCTAAATAAAAGTTGAGCTCTGCCTTTCTAGAGTTTATAATCTACGGCACATCTTTTCCCTTGCCTTTCCTTTATTGATGTTGTTCAATTGTTTTCAATTTTTTTTAACCTCTTTTTGGGGATTTTCTTGGCAATGATATTGTAATGATTTGTCACTTCCTTCTCCAGCTCATTTAATAGATATAGAAATTAAGGTATAATGAAGTGACTTATCCAGGGTCACAGAGTTTGTAAGTATCTGAAGCCAAATTTGAATGTAGGAAGATGAGTCTTCTTGACTTCAGGCCTGGTATGCTATCCACTGTGCAACCTTGCTTCTTTTTATAGTTAAACTTTTTGGGGGTATCCCAGGCATGGACACATACAACACACACATACATACACACACTAATGTCATTCAAAGAGGTCCAAAGAAGTATGATATTTATAGAATCATAAAAGGATCCTTTTTAAGGTCACTTAGTCCAAGTCCATGATTTTAAAGATGAAGAAATGGAGGCCCAGAGTTAAATAGCTTATCAAAATGAAGGGTCAACAACTAGTAGAGACAAGATTTCAATAAAGAAAGTTACAATTAAGAGACTCATAAATAATGCAGTTAGTTGGGGACATTCATTTCCAAATTTTGGATTTTTATCTTAGCACCTTTGAGATGGATAAAATCCATTTAATACTTAAAATTTTATTTTTCAGACCAGTGACACCAATAGCAGCAGTTCCTCCGGCCAAAAGGCAGCTGATGGAACCCTGGAATTGGAAACCAGCAAAGTAGCTAAAGAGTTGTCAGGATCATGGAAGCTACAGTCTCGAAAAAGGACTCAAACACTTCCAAACAGGAAATGTTTCTTAACCTCAGCCTTGCAATGTGGCAACAGCAGCAAAGTGGAGATCTTCAACACAGAGTTCTGGTCTCCCTCCCCTGAAGGCAAAGCCAGTGGGCACAAAAGAACACTGTCTCAAGATTTGCGCCACTTTTCAGACTCTGAGCCGACTTCCCCATTAAACATTGTGCCCACCTTATCATCATCATCTACTGGTGATAAAACCAGCCCACCTGACTCCCAGGCATCCTCCAACACCAGCGTTCCAACCAGTGTAAGCCCTGATGAAAAAGAGTCTGGCCAGGAGTCCCAGGAGTCTCTGCAGAAGGTGATTTTAGAACTGAAGAAAGAAATGGAAGCACAGAAAGAGTCCTATGAGGAACGAATCAAAAGGTAAGAAATGGGCAATATGGCACATGGCATTCACCAGAATGGTTGAGAATGTGCTCTTTAGATGCCTGGAAAGCATTAAAAGCATAACATACATTCAAGTTATCTGAGGCTGATTCCAGGAAGAGGTCACTCTGTATTATAGAATGTATTCATATAATTATAAAATACTTTTTACACAAATAAAATCAGATCTAAACAATTGGAGAAATATTAATTGTTCATAGATGGGCAGAGCCAATATAATTACGATGACAATCCTACCAAAACTAATCTACTTATTCAATGCCATCCCAATTAAATTACCAAAAAATTATCTTGAGTTAGAAAAAATAACAAAATTCATTTGGAAGGACAAAAGATCAATAATTTATAAAGGATTCATAAAAAATGCAAGGGAAGGAAGTCTAGTAGTACCAGATTTTAAATTATATTCTAAAATAGTAATTATCAAAACTACTTGCTAAGAAATATTAAGGTAGATCAGTGGAACAGAATAGCAGTAAAAGATTATAGTAACCTTATGTTTGATAAAAGCCTAGATCTAGATTTTTGGAATAAGAAATTATTGGGACAAATGGAGAAAAACAAAAGTAGTTGGTAGAAACTATCAATATCACTATGATAAAAAGAAATTTTAAAAATGTATTTAATTCAAGATTCTGGGGCAACCCTAACTAGGAAATTTTTTGTGTCTGAGACAAACTTTTCAAAAGAACTCTCAAATCTCCCTTTGCCCCCCTTTATAAAACCTTACCTTCCAACTCAGAATTAATACTAATTATTGGCAGTTCCAAGGCAGTGAGGGATAAGTGATTTGCCCAGGGTCACACAGCTAGGCTCTCCATTCACTGAACTGCCTAGTGAACCCCTCAAGTTTTTGAGACTAATAATGGTAGGTGGTGGGGAAATGACCTTGGGATATTTTCTTTCTCCAGCAGTCTCTTCCTCTTCTTAGCTATCCTTTTATAGTTGAGGACACCCCACAATCCCAGTCACCCAGGCTCACAATCCAGGCTCAATTTCTCATTTGAGCTCATCCCATCTAGCTATTCTGCTGCCAAGTCTCATCATTTCTACCTTCACAACATCTGTAGTATATGTCCCCTTCTTTACCCTTCTCTCAAGTCTCCTAGTTGCAACCCTTGTTCAGGCTCTCATTACTACTTGCACGGAGTGTTTGAAAAAAATTAATTTAAAACTGAGAAAAATTTTAATTTTCTAGACTACATTATAAGCTCCAAGATATTTCTCTCCTTTTCTCCTTTTCTACCCCACCTGCCACCATTTCACACACATACACAAATATACAAATATTATGTATGTATATATAATTAAAACTATATTATGTATACTTCTATGTATCAATTCTTTCTCTGAAAATGTATAGCATTTTCCTTCATAGTCCTTCTAGTTGATCTGAATATTCCTATTACTCAGAATGGTATAGTCATTCATAGTTACTCTTCAAATAATATTGCTTTTATTATATATAACATTCTTTTGGTTTTGCTTGTTTCACTTCATTATTTCATGCAAGTTTTTCCATGTTTTTCTAAAATGAACCTGCTCAGGGGGAAGCTACATAGCTCAGTAGATTGAAAGCCAGGCCAGAGACAGGAGGTTCTGGATTCAAATTTGGCCCCAGATAGTTCCTAGCTGTGTGACCCTGGGCAAGTCACTTAACTCCCATTGCCTAGCCCTTACCACTCTTCTGCCTTGGAACCAATACATAGTATTGATTCTAAGATGTAAGGCAAAGGTTTTTTAAAAGATAAAATAAAATAGAACTAACCTGCTCATCATTTCTCATAGCAACATGCATGGGCTATTGTAATCATCTTTTGTAACTTGTCTTTCTGCCTCAAATATCTTCCTACTTCAGCCCATCTTCTATTCAGCTTTCTAAAGCATGTGTCTGGTCATGTTCCCCTTGCCCCCATCTCAATAAACTACTGTTTCCCTATTTCCTCCAGGATTAAATATGAAATTCTTTTTCTTTTAAAGCCCTTTATAACGTGACCCACTGTACATTTCTGATCTTTTGCACTTTACTCTCCACCTTTTCTATGATCCAGAAACACCTGCTTCATGCTTTTTCTCACACAGGACACCTTATTTCCTAATTACACGTTGTTTCACTGGCTCCCCCTTGCCTAGAACCTTATCCCACCTCACCTCCACTTCCTATATATATATATATTTTTTTTTTACTTTCTTTTATTTTTTAATTACATGTAGAAAAATTTTTTGCAATTACTCCAGATGTTTTGTGATTCAGGTTTTCTCCCTCCCATCCCCTGTGCTCATCCCCAAGATTATAAGTCATACCAGTACTTTCATGTAATAGATATTTCCATATTCCCTATGCTGTGGCAGAAGACACATCAAACATACAATAAAAAACTGATGAAGAAAATAAATTGAAGGATGGTTTACTTTAATATGCATTCAGATTCCAGCAGTTGCTTCTTTGGCTTTGGAGAGCATTTTTTATCCAGAGTCTTTTGGGGTTATTGTGGGACCTTGTTTTGCAGATAATAGTTTAGTCTTTCACAGTTGATCATTGTACAAAATTTCTGTTACTGTATTACAGTGTTCTCCTGGTTCTGCTCACTTCACCTTGCATAAGTTCATACAAGTTTTTCCAGGTTTTTCTGAAGCCTCCTATTTGCCTTTTCTTATTTTAAGACTCTGCTCAGATTCCACCTTCTTAAAGAATTCTTTCTCAGTCCATCTGCCCTTCCTCTCACCCTCCAATATTTTCTTTCTAAGATTACCTTCCATTTAAATTGCATTTTAAACTATCTATCTATCTACCTACCTACCTACGTATGTATGTATGTATGTATGTATGTATGTATGTATCTATCTATCTATCTATCTATCTATCTATCTATCTATCTATCTATCTATCTTTTTTGTTGATGTTGCATTTTGTCCTTTAGTAGAATGTGATCTTAAGGCAAGGACCATATTTTTTGCCTTTATGTGTTAAGAACTCAGAATAGTTCCTGGCACACACTAAGTACTTAAGAAATATCTGTTGACTGATGTAAGGCCCTGAGATAAAGGAAGAGAAACTCCAGAAAGCTTTGATATAACTTCTGAGAAAGCCTGGATCTGGAGATTAGATTAGAAGGAAGAAAGTATGTCATCTGGTAGCTTTCTATTTTAGACAATTTTTCTTGACAACTAGGTACTAAACTAAACAGTTCTGATTCATCTGAAAGAGTATAAGTGAACCCTTTAAATTTTAGTGACCTGGGGACAAAGCTCTGGTTGTCCCATCTTAGGGATAGCTTTTATTTGATTCCAGAAGTTCAGGTATTCCTTCCATCTTTATAAATTGTAACCTATTCTCTATAACTTTAATAGATGGCTTAATGGCAGAAAAAAATCATCAGCTAGTGGCCAGACTTCTGATGTTGAATCTCTCTGACTTCAGGGAGGTAGGCTCTGAGATGATGGATGCAGAATCTATCACCCAGCCTTAACTCAAAACCTTCCAGGCTAGTACGATTTATCAGAGCTTGAGTACTGTTGATATAACCTTCCAAAATCCAGGATCACTGACATACCTTGATGAGGCATCAGAGTAGGACTTCTGTGCTGAAGACTATGCTTAAGGAAATAAATTTTTAATATTCCCAAATATGGGGCAGCTAGGTGGTACAGTAGATAGATAGTGCCAGACCTGGAGTCAGGAAGACCTGAGTTCAAATCCGACTTCGGATACTTATTAGCTGTCTTTGGCTATGGGTAAGTCACTTAACCCTGTTTGCCTCAATTTCCTCATTTGTAAAATGAACCAGAGAAGGGAGCTCTAGGAAGCATTTTAAAAAGTCATTTATTTATTTTCTTTTTTAAAATTTTTATTGTCAAGCAAAGCACACTTCCAAATTAGTCATTGTAAGAGCACTCTCATACATAACCAAAACCTCCGAATAAAACAAAAGATACATTGATGTGAAAGATGACTCCAACAGTTCTTTCTCTGGAGGTGGATAGCATTCTCTGTCATGTCTTTCAGGATTGTTAGGGAGCATTTTGTAAGGATGGGGGAGACTTGGGCATGTTTGAAAGCCAGAGAGAAGGAACTAGGAGACAAGGAGATACAAATATTCATGTGATGACCTTGTTTTCAAGGATCTTAGAGCCCCATAGAAGGAAACACATGGAAATGAATAACTATGAAATAAAGGAGGATGAGATAAGTACAAAGGAGAAGTCTAGGCAAAGTGCTATGAAAAATATTCCATTTGAAAATACTTATACAAAAATATTTAAAGCCGTGCTCTTGAAGGGATGCCCTCCAATTGGGGAATGGCTGAACAAATTGCGGTATCTGATGGTGATAGAATATTATTATGCTGAAAGGGAATAATGAACTGAAGGCTTTCTATGTGGACTGGAAAGACCTCCATGAACTGATGTGGAGTGAAATGAGCAGAACCAGAAGAACATTGTGCACAGTAACTGATGCACTGTGGCACAACTGAATCTCACAGATTTTTTTTACTAGCAGCAATGCAATGATCCAGGACAATCTAGAGGAACTTAGGAGAAAGAACGCTATCCACATCCAGAGAAAGAGCTGTGGGAGCAGAAATTCAGAAGAAAAACATATGATTGATCATGTAGTTCAATGGGCATATGATTGGGGTTTTGGCATTAAAAGATCACTCTATTGCAAATATAAATAACAAGGAAAAAGATTTTGAACAAGAATACATGTATAACCCAGTGGAATTGCTCATTGGCTATGGGCAGGGGAAGGAAAGAGGGGAGGGAAATAACATGAATCATGTAACCATGGAAAATATTCTAAATAAATTTTTAAATAATATCCCATTCAGAAGTCTTGAACAGTGAGATCTTAGGTAGAGTAGAAACAACTGAAATGGTGATGATATCTATATATAAAGAGGTTTTGAGAACCTGAGAACACTGATGCCACTTTAGTTGATCAATCGATCAAAATGATTATTCATTGAGAATTTTCTTTGTGCAGGGTACTATGTTTGGTGTTCTAGGAATTCCAAAGATTAATAGGACAAAGCAGAAATCCGTTCACTAGAAGCTTATTTTCTAATTGGGGAGATAAAACATAAATAGATGAAAAATTATAGGAGAATACAAGACCTGTCAAAATAGTATAAAAACAGGGTAAAAAATGTCAAATGTGTCCACAAGTAAGTTTGTAAGTTCACAGGATAGAGAGGATACCTTACACTGGATGACTTTGGAAGGGTCTAGAATCATGAAACATTAAACCTAGAAGAGATCTCAGGACAAAGAACACAGAATTAAACAAACACTTTGAGCACTCATTCTATGCCAGACACTGGACTAAGCACTGGGGCTACAGAGAAAGGCAAAAAAAGAGCCTCTTGGCCTCAAGGAGCTCACAGTTAATGGAGAAAGACAACATGTAAATAAGTAGGCAATACAAGACATAAAGAGTAGATCTTAGAGAATTAGCAGTTTAATTCAGAAGGTAGAATTTGAGTTGAAGCAAATTAGGGGAGCAAACAAGTTGAGGTGAAGAAACAGCATTCCAGGTATGGAGCTAGAATTTTTTTCTTTCTTTATCTTTCTTTCTTTCTTTCTTTCTTTCTTTCTTTCTTTCTTTCTTTCTTTCTTTCTTTCTTTCTTTCTTTCTTTCTTTCTTTCTTTCTTTCTTTCTTTCTTTCTTTCTTTCTTTCTTTCTTTCTTTCTTTCTTTCTTTCTTTCTTTCTTTCTTTCTTTCTTTCTTTCTTTCTTTCTTTCTTTCAAAAGACAAGGAGACAAAGAAGAATGTTGTGTTCAAGAAAATATGAGTAGGCCACGGTAGTTTGAAAAGGAATAAAATCTAAGGACAGTGAAAAAGGATTCAGAACATTAAGTATTAAATGTTAGAGTGGGAATGGATCTTAAGGGTCATCTAATTCATCTTACAAATGAAGAAACTGAGCCTCATAGAAGTATTTTTGATTAAGAAGTGGAAGAGTCTGGATCTTCCTCCATGCCTCTCTGCTGTATTGGTTATGGAGTATAAGGGGCAGAATGTAAGTTGTTAATATAAAAGGTTGGACTAGATTATTTAGGAGTAGGGTCGCCAGGAATTTAGTTAAATTCCAAAGTTATTTATTTTAACAATTTATTTATAAAATATAGAAAGAGTGAAAGTAAGAAAACCAGAGAGAGGATAGGACAAGATCCTCAGCTGGAGCTCTTCCAATGTCAAGTTGAAGACCAAAGACTGAAAGGACTCCTTCACAGGAAGTTGTTGGCATTCTTAAAGACCATTCCTTTTTGTCACTTCCTGTGACTTTCTTCCATTTTATGTCTACCAATTACAGCAAAAGCTTTGCTTAGGACTGCTCAGGGGGCAGTCAGTCGATTCTGATTTGTCACCCACTATCTCATATGTGGGTCACAGACCTCCCCAACTCAAGTGTAAGTGGGGTGTATATGCTTCTGGTGATTAAATCTAAAAATGGGCAGGGGAGAGTTAATTTAATATTCACAGGAGGAAAAGGAAATTTAGCTGGTTTCTGAAGCATGGGTAGGTTTTAACTGGATGGCAGGAGCAGATTCAAGGCTAACAGACAATAGTGGTGTTGGTATTAGAGGATAGGGAGGACACTGGCCAAATATGTATGGAAGAGGGTTTCTTGGGGAAGTCTTATATCTCTTATCGCTTTCTTTTTTTCCGTCTCCCACAGCTTGGAGAAGGAGAACTATGACGTTTGGGCCAAAGTAGTGAGACTAAATAAAGAAATGGAACAAGAGAAGAAGAAATTAGCTGACTTGGAAATCAGCTTTCAAAATATGGAACACTCACGGCAAGATCTGGAGAAGAGAAATAAGATCTTGGAGGAAGAGCTCAAAGAGTATGCCAAGTTGAAGTTGAGCAAGGAGCCAAATTCAAATGCTTGACATTGGAGAGACCAGTGGGTGCCTATTTAGGGCAAAATTTTACTTCCATGAGGACCTGGGAGAAGATGCAGACATAATTGCCTCTGGTTCCGGTTAGAGGATTTGGACACAAAAATATTTGCTGGAGAGAAAGGACCATTTGGCAAACAAAAACCTCTTCCAGGAAGTTAACTTGGTGGTCTATAAAGGATATGGCAGATAGGCTATATATGGATGTCCCTATTTAGATGAGTTTGGGACAGGATAAGGCTTTTTCCTTGGCATCCCAGGATGAGTGAAGATGATATCAATTCTTCTAATAATCAGTGAATATTTCTGACAAAAAATTCTGGACAAGCTGCAGTTCAGGAGAGCTCAGAAAGTCAGCCACTTCTGGGCCATTATGTGTTGGTTTCCTGGTTCTCTGGGTCTTGAGAGACAAAGAACAGATAATGACAGCCAATCAACTCTTCTTTATCTGTAGTATAATTGAGATGCCTTTTGGATCTTTCAAGTTTGAATCCCTTACCACTACTGCCTTGAATATGAGGCAGTATGACATAGTGGGGCTTGGGACCTGGGTTCAAGACTCATCTTTGACATATATTGGCTGTGTCACCCTGAGCAAAACACTTAAACTCTAAGTGCTTTAGGCTATTCTCTAAGAACTCTAAGTTGCAGAGATGGTACTGATCTATATTGCTGGATAGAGATTTCTCCTTTGAGAATTCCTTTTATCAATAAAATCAAAGATTTGGTTCTTGTCCTCAATAGCACCTAGCAAGGTCCTAGATCACTTCCTTATCATTCAGTCATGATTTCAAGGATCAGAAGATCCTGCCAAAGAAAGACAAAACTTGGACTTTAGAGTGTGCTTGGTAGAACTCTATCACTTTATAGAAGAGGAAATAGGCCCGGGAAGGGGATATGCTTCCCAATATCAGCAAAAGTTAGTGGCAAAATTGGGCCTAGAACCCAGGTTTCTTGGTTTCCCATTCAGTGTTATTTCCATTGTACAACACTCCCTCTCAAAGATGGCAACTCTGTTGGAAGAAAATATAAACTGTCTTTCAAAGCTAAACAGAAACACTTTTTGCACTGATTATTGTTCTTGTTTTTTTCTGTTCCTCTATACTGGGGAGTTGGCTTTGGGTTATTGTAAAGAAGCATTTACTAACAAAGAGAGCTATGGAAAAGTCAATGAGTTGCCCTGTGGGGTAGTGAGTTCCAGTCCCTGGAGGTTTCTAAAATGAAGCTGGATCACTATTGTTTGGGGCTACTATAAAAGTGGATTACTATTGGAGTAATGACTTTTCTGAGCTGGGACCTTCTCCCTGCAATAGTGATGAAAGCCAAAAAAAAAAAGCCACATTTCAGTTCAAGTCAATAAGTAATTATTAAACACATACTTTGTGCCAGACACTGTTATAAAATTTTTAAAAAATCATTCCTGCCTTCAAGTCAGTAAGCAATTATTAAACACACCTACTATTAAACACCAGCACTATTATACACATTTTGGTACTATAACCCTTCCCCCCCAAAAGCATCTCTGCCTTCAAGTCTACTTGAAATTATTAAACACCCACTATTAAATACTAGGCACTGTTATACATATTTTGGGGATATAAAAACCCCTAAAACAGCATCCCTGCCTTCAAGTCAGTAAGCAATTATTAAATGCTTACTGTGTGCCAGGTACTGGGAATACCAAAAAACAAACAAACAAAAAAAGGCAAAAGACACTTCCTGCTCTCAAGGGGCTTACAAGGGAGAAAATGCAAAAACAACTTTGTACAAGAAAGCTATAGATGAGATAAATTAGAAATGATGTCAGAGGGAAGGTAGCTAGCATTACGAATTGATTATATTCTAGCAGTTCCATGTACTCTCTCTGAGTTGGCTGGCTTGCCTCTGTGGAGGTAAGAGGAGGAAGGCCTGGGTCAGGGCCAAATGATGAAGTCAGGATCCTTAGTCTTTGGCACTCATGTATCACCATTCTCAGACCTTTAGCCCAACCTGTTAGTATTGCCTCGAAATCCACTGTATCCTTTCTTCCCCCTCCAGGGAAATATTTTCTTAGGGAACAATCTGGCATTTAGGTGATTGATACCCTAGAGGCACCTAGGTTCCGGTGATACCTTTAGGTTCCTTGATACCCTAGGTTCCTGTGACCCTTCCCCTTCCCAGATCTCCTCCCCTCTAGGTATTTGCATTTTCAGCCCTGTGGACTCTGTCCCCTTAAAAGGCTTCCAGATTTTTTTTAAATGGGGTATAGGGAGCTGGGAGTAATTGTCTTTGGCCTTTCTGGCCCCATGAAGCTAGCAGCGAGAAGCTACTTTGTCAGCCCCGCAAATGGTTTCTCCCTCGAGGAGACAGTTCTAAATTCCCTTTCAGTTCAAGCATTCTATACCTCTGGGAAGATAGTTACCCCTATTGCCCTTGTTGGTTCAAAGGCTGTGTTCTCAGGCTGCCTTTTCTCTAGTTGGCCACCAGGTGTCAGCATAAGAGCAGAGCTCAAAGGAAGTCTTTTGGGACCCTGGCAATCAAAGATGGCGCTCTACCATTCTCCACTTTGAGTGATCCTTTTCTCTTTCCCTCTCTGTCTTTCTTGAAAAATATCCTCTGCTCCTCTTCTCTCTAGGAGTAGGTAGGGCACTAGACCTGAAGTTTGGAATTAGTGGTTCAGTTCCATTTGGGGTTTTCATGGCAGAGATAACTGGAACAGTTTGCCATTTTCTTCTTTGACTCATTTTACAGATGAGGAAACTGAGGCCAACAGGGTGAAGTGACTTATCCGGGGTCACCCAGCTAGTAAATATCTGAGGCACATTTGAACTTGGGTCTAGTCTTTTATCTACTCTGTTGTCTAGCTGCCCCAGAAATGGCGTGCAGGCTGGGAGACTCACCTATATTATAGCAAGACAATGTTTTGTTTCCTCCAATGTGCATGTTTTTAGCAGCAGGAATCGGTATTTATAGGAAGCTTTACACTCACCCAGCTGGGAACAGGCCTTTGCAGATAGTTATCTCTCATGGTCAACTTGTGAGTCATGAAAGAAAGGAAAGGAATACCTTCCTGGACAGGAAACCAGAGTCTCCCTTTGCATTACTGGGTGAACTTGAAAAGGCAAGGGTCCAAATACTCATCTATGATGTCGTCACATTGACAAATGATTCCTACAATCTTGGATTTAAGAAGAATTTTAAATTTAGAGGTCATTTAGCTTGACCACTCCTGGTTGGCTGACTGTCCTCTTTTGCAGGCACTCAACCTCTTTTTAAAGATCGTCAGTGCGGGCCAATTAGCTCCTAAGGCAAGCCTTTCAACTGTTGAATTTTTCCTATATAAAAAAAATTAACTAAGTTTAACATATAGCTCCTGTATCTGACCTCTATCCATGAGTAGACCAAATCTAAACATTAACTCTTCCATGTGATAGTACTTTAAAACAATAATCATGCCTCTACTAAGCCTTTTGCAGGCTTTCCCAGTCATCCTCTGTTCCGTAAAACATTCTCATATATCATATTTTAAAAGGGCCCCCAAATCCTGATTTTTTTTTTCTGGATTCTTCTTAGCTTGACAATGCTTTCCTTAAAAACGTAGCTCTAGAAATGAAGTAAACACTCCAGATGGGGGCCATTTTTTATTCCACCACAGTATTTATTACATTCTTATGTGGTAATTAGTGTAGCCATTCCCTAATTAATGATCACCTCTTTAATTTACATTTGCCACCACCAAAAAAACTGCTACAGGTATTTTTGTACATTTAGGATCTTTTCCTAATTTGGGGAGTATAGTTCCACTAATGGAATTGCTGTGTGGCTAGACCAATTCACAGCTCCACCAACAGTATACATGCCTATTTTCTGGAAGCCACTGCAATATTTTTCTTTTCTGTTAACTTTTCCAATCTAATAGGTGGAAAACAGAACCTTAGAGTGACTGTATTTTGGTTTTCTCTATTTTATTAGTGTTTTTGCAGCATTTTTTCATATAAATACTTTAGATTTCTTGAAAATTCTTCCACAGTATTCTGAGTTCCTTTCTAGATCTGATGTTCTATATTCTAAGTTCTCTTCCAACTCTGGTATGTTTGTCTATGTTCTGAGGATCTTTCCAGCTCCCATAGACTATGTTCTTTTCTGTTCTGCAGTCCCTTTCAAAACTGACATTCTATAGTCTGTTTCCATTTGGTAATACAGATTTTAGAATGTTATAATAGAGAGGTATTTTGCCTCTTTTAGAAGTAAGGGGGATGTATGAATGCAATTTATTTTTCTGGTTTTACATATTAATCATGGTGCCACTTTTTCTTGACTGTCCATTTAAATTTATTCACATGCCTTTGTGATAACTAGATTGTGAAAAGATACCCAAGTATTATGACAATAACCTCTTGTTTGAAGCACTTGTCTAATGTGTTTTTTCTTTTTTCAGAAAAAAATGGGAATAAGAAATAGGTCCATTTAGAGGCCCTTCCCACTCCAAGAAACAGCAAATGGGAATCCACTTAACAGTCTCAGGTCCTTTCCCGGAGGGACCAGCTTGGTGACATGGAAGGGTTGGCTCTTGGTAGCCTTTCCAAGCTTTCTGAGATGTAGACAAGTGCACAGTACCACAACATAAACTTCCACATTCCTCCACTTCCTTTGCAGATAGGAGCAATGGGGCTGTGTCCTGGAGCAACTTTTTTTTTTTTTGGGCAGCAGAGAACAGAGGAAGTACTGTAGGGGCCTTTTCTTCCCATTAAAACAGAAGGGGTTTGCAAGAATCCTACTAAAATCATGTATAACCCATGGAGTCACTCCAGCTGAGTCCAAATACAGCAGAAGGAGATCAGGATGAATTGTGTTGAGACCCAGGAACATTTTGAGACCCAGGAGCATCCAGCAAAATTGACCTGAACTGGAAGTAGGGCTCCTTAGGAAATCTGGGCTAATCTCTTGAGGGAGACTTTTAGGTAAGGAAATAAGCAGAACATTTCCAAGTAAAAACGTATCTTTTCCCTCACTTATCTTCTAGTTTTGGAAACTCTTTTGGAAACATTGATTGGTGGAGCTAGACATATCCTAGACACAACCATCATCCAATCCTTCTCTGCCCCCAGCATTTTAAAATTGGAATTTCCCTCCCTGGAAATTCCTTTCCATTCCCCAACTCCTCCTGAATCTGTTTATTTTATCATGACCTCTGACCCTTCAATTCCTTTCTATTTTCCAAATTCATCAGATGTAAGGTGTTTAATTCAATTCACCAAGCCTTTATCAACCACTCTTATTATAAACTAGTTACTGGTAATACCAAGACAAAAATGAAAAGGTCCTGCCCTCAAGGAGCTTACATTCTATTAAGAAGCAAGATACAGATTATTGATAAGTAAATCCATCATTTATACAAAAAAATACAAGAGGAAAGGGGTTATTAAAGAATTTTGATGTATTTTTCTTTTTTATGTATTTAAAAAAAGTATTTATTTATTTAGAATATTTTCCCATGGTTACATAATTAATGTTTTTTCCTTCTGCTCTTCTACCTCCCAGAGCTGACAAGCAATTCCACTGGATTATACATGTGTCATTGTTCAAAACCTTTTCCCATGTTATTCATATTTGCAATAGAGTGATCTTTTAAAACCAAAACCCCAATCATATACTCATCAAACAATGTGATCAATCGGCTGTTTTTCTTCTGTGTTTCTTCTCCCACAGTTCTTTCTCTGAATGTGGATAGTGTTCTTTCTCCTAAATTCCTCAGAATTGTCCTGGATCTTTGCCTTAGAAAAGTCTGTTAGATTTGTGTGCCACAAAGTTTCAGTTTCTGTATATGTTTTCCTGGTTCTACTCATTTCACTCCACATCAGTTCATAGAGGTCTTTCCAGTTCACATGGAATTCCTCCAGTTCATCATTCCTTTCAGCACAATAGTATTCCATCACCAACAGATACCACAATTTGTTCAGCCATTCCCCAATTGATGGACATACCCTCATTTTCCAATTTTTTTTTGTCACCACAAGAAGTGCGGCTATAAATATTTTTGTACAAATATTTTTCATTATTATCTCTTTGGGGTACAAATCTAGCAGTGGTATGGTTGGATCAAAGGGATCCCTCCACGAAAGGACCTGAGACTGCTAAGTGGATCCCCTTTTTAAATTTCTTTGGGCATAATTTCAAATTGCCTTCCAGAATGGTTGGATCAATTCACAACTCTACCAGCAATGCATCAGTGTCCCAATTTTGCCACATCGCCTCCAGTATTTATTGTTTTTCTTTACTGTCATATAAGCCAATATTCTAGGTGTGAGGTGGTACCCCAGAATTGTTTTGATTTGCATTTCTCTAATCAGGAGGGATTTAGAACGCTTTTTCACATGATTATTGGTAGTTCGATTTCTTTATCTGAAAAATGACTGACAGATAAAATCAATTTCCCAAGGTCCACTGAGATAGGACTGGAATTTGAAATTATATGTTTCTAACACCAAATCCAAAGCTCTTTTTACTATACCACAGAAGCCTCCTAAGTAGAAGTTTCTCTCTGCAATTTTGAAAATGGAAAATATGGAGATTTAGCAGTAACTAGCTAGGTTAAAGCTAATGCTATTAATCCTCTCCATATCTTGGGGGTTAGTGGCCTGGTGCCCCTCACCCCATGATCTGGAAAATCTATGTAAAATTTTTTGGCCCTCTCTTATACCAAAGAAGAAGTTTGAATTTTTAAATTTTCTTTTATGGGGCATTTACAGTACCTTATTGTAAATTTTGGGTTAAGTGTGCATTTCTAAACTTTTTCCATGTCATCTTCTGGCTTTCATGTGTCATCTATTACTTCCATCAAACTTCCCTCCCCCCCAATCCCATTTAATTTCTTATGCTGAAGCTGTGATACATTGAAACTGTGATGGGGAAAGTTATGATGTGGAAGGGATATATAACCCAAAGGTTTACAGAATGATTTCCACTTCAGATCTCATTTGATCTTTGAAGTATCTGCTATTATTATCTACATTTTATAATTGAGGAAACTGAAGCTATGAGAAATTGTGATCATTTTTTAACTTTCCTTTTTATCGTCAAAATTTAGCACAGTGTCAGCAAAATAGTAGATGCTTAAGAAATTCTTGTTAACTGATCTGCTCAGAATCACGTGCCTAGTGTCTGAAGTAGTATTAGAACTCAGATTCCTGAATCTAAGTTCATTGATCAAGGCACTAGAGTATCTACCTCAGGAAGGGCAATAGATGAGCCAGGAATAATAGTCTGGGTCTCTTGCATTTTTAGAATTTCCATTACTTTCCAAGGCATCCTTCCTCTCAAGGTGTAACAAAGGTTAAATTTTTTTTAAACCCTTACCTTCTGTCTTGGAATCAATACTGTGTATTGCTTCCAAGGCAGAAGAGTGGTAAGGGCTAGGCAATGTGGGTTGTGACTTGCCCAAGGTCACACAGCTGGAAAGTGTCTGAGGCTAGATTTGAACCCAGGACCTTCTGTCTCTAGGCCTGTCTCTCAATCCACTGAGCAACCCAGCTGCCCCCATCAAAGGTTCATTTTAGTTGTAGACTGACCAAGTGGTCACTCAAGTGATGGGATTTAAAGTGTCCTTGATTATAGAGCATAATTGTTGGTTGGATATCCCTGCTATATCTGCCCAATGCTTTAGGCATATCAATAATCTTGGGAAAAGAGCAGTGAAAGTAACTTCTCCATTGGGTGGCTTCTCCAACTCATGTGTCAAAATCCTCTTTTTTGTCATTCAAAGCCCTTTTAAACCTATTCTACTGCTTTCCTCCCCACTCTTTCTTCTTTCTTTTTCTTTCTTTATGCCTTCATATTGTTGTACCCCCAGTGCATTGTATGATGCATGGCACAGAAGAGGTGTTCAAAAATATTTATTGACTGGTTAATTGAACTTGAAAAGGCCAATAATGAACCCAAAGGAATGAAAATCTAAAGGTGGAATTTCAGGTCACTTGGTGAAGAGGATGTGAGTATCCTTCACAGATAACCTCATTAGGGATACAGTCACCTATCCAATGTGTGTATAAAACTGTCTTTGCTCAGCAGAAAAGGGGGAGGATGGGAATGGTGGTAAAGAAAGACATCATAATGTTTGGTGCAGAGCTGATTCTGAGCACATCATCTTGGGTATACCAACCAAAGCACCTACTAAGGTTCAGAGAAGTAACTTTCCACCTTATGTGAGGAAAAGCTTTGTAATGATTTTCAGGCTGTGTTCATGTTATATGACTTGACCCTGACAATATCTCTGTTAGGGAATTACTATTGTTATCTCCATTTTGCAGATGAGGAAACATCAGTGAGGCTGTGTGACTTGTCGAGAATCACAAGAAGAATGTGTCTGAGGCAGGATTTGAACTTGGGTCTGTTCTAAATTCAGTATTCTAGTCACTGTACCATCTAGCTGTTCTATTCGTGAGTTCTCCTTCACTGGATGTCGTCGGTCAGAAGCTTCTGAAGATATTGTAGAGGAGATCTCTGTTAAGGGTTGAGGGAAATGGCCTCTGAGGTCATCTTTCAACTGGAAGTCCTGTTTTTTGCTCTAAGAATCACAACCTCACACTTCAAGCTCTTCTTGTGACAGATTTAGTCTCACTAATTTACTTCCAAATCAACATCTCATAGACCCTATCCTTTATCCTTTCCTTTCCCCCATATTTTTCTCTGACTGTCCCTTTATTCTCATCTTCCTCTTCCCCAAATCTTGAGGTGCCATGGGAATGGAATAGATTGCTTTGAGTTACTGAAAGAAATCCCTGGGATTAGGGGGCTGAGAAGGGGTCTCATTTCCACATGCCTTTCTATGTCTTCTCCAACCCTGGTCTGGATCTCCAGAAGTTTACTAAGAGAGACTCATTTTAACCAGTGGGTTCCTTGTATAACTTTTGAGTCTAGAATGTTGGAATGACGTTTCATTGGGCTGAATCTTCCCAACAAACTCTTAGGAAAACAGAGAGGATGGGAAGCTGCTTTCCCACATGGCCACATTGGAAATAAGAAGGTCTCTTCTAATGATCCATTTACCAGACTTGACCTTTCCTTCCTTTCTTTCCTTTTATCATTTGTGAATATTTTGGCTTGACGACAAAGGCTTTTTTTGCTCTTAGAAGCAGCTCCTATGTGCCAAAAGGGGAAGGCTGGCTGTTGTTGAGTTAGGTCAGCACGTGGGAACCCAGCACATGCCCTTGTGAGAGATGACTTCAGTGGGACACCAGAGGAGATCAGTGGGAACTTGAACTTGACCACAAGGAGCGGGTTTGGGACACAGCTATGTTGAGGCCCAGGGTTACCTTTGAAAGAAGATTGAAGCAAACAAAACAGCTTTGTTCCCCAGCCCACACCCCATATAGGCTTTTCTCCCTAGAAATACTCTCTTCCACAGCATAATTAGACTTTGTTTACTCATCCCCGGAAATTCTGGTCATTCAACTGTTTAGCACGTGTGAGAAGAGAAGTTTAGTCTCCAAGGCTCCTCCTTATTCTGGTCAAGATAATTTAAGCATCTAAGATATTTATTTCATTGGTTCTTCACAGGTTGACATGGGCTAGTTTGCCTTCCTGTCATTTTATTGAGATACTTTATATAAGTTTATATAAGTTCCATCTTCTTACTTTTTAAGGAAAAAGATTTCAGGAGTGAAGAAAATCAGGAATTAAGTTCAAAGACCTTTGAGATTAGTGGAATAATATGAAACATGAGACATGATTTTAGCATCGTCTTTGGATCTCAGGTTATAGGCATAAAGCAATCTTTTTCATACTAACATTCAGTGATCTTAGATAGCTAATAACTATAAAACCCCATGATTTAACAGAATAAAAATTTAGCTTGTTAAAGGGCAACAGAAACACACGACAATATCCATAGACTGGTATCTTATCAATGAAGTCTGCTTTCAAGGATTTGAATTATATCAGTGGGAAGAGGGATCAGACTTGTTCTGCTGGGATCCAGAGGGTAGAACAAGATCTAATGAGTAGTTCCAAAGAGAGGCAGATTTAGACGAGGTCAGGATAAATTTCCTTATAATTAGAACTGACCTACAGTGAAATGGTCTATGCTGAGAGGTGGTGGGTGCCTCCTTCTCAGAAGTCACTCAGCAGATGCTGGATACCCACCCTGCTAGATTCATTTTAGAGGGAGGAGGAAGGATTCTTTTTCTGTTATGGGTTGGAGTATGAGGCCATTGAATTTTCCATTGAACTACAAAATTCTGTGATCTTGTTTTGTGGTGAAAAAAATAATCTTTCCTGGATATCATCTAAGATATTTGTGATCAGAAAAAGAGGTGAGTCATTTGAGAGCAAGAGAGAAAAGAACAACAAAAGAACTACCTTGAGATCTATGGAATAACTATTTTATTGATGCTCTTTTTTAATACTCTTAAAAAAAACTTTCAAAAAATTGTCAATTCTTAATGATGTTTGCCCCTCCCCTAATAGAACTATTTCTTGTAAAAAATTAAGAAAAATAATTTTTATTAATTTATTAATTAATTTAATAAATAATGAATAATTAACAATTAAGAAAACCCAGTTCCAAAGCCTGCTGGTATAGAATTCTCTCCTCACTGGTGAAGATGAAGGCCTGAGTTGGGCAGAGAAGGAGAGAAGAGAACTCTTCAATCTTCTTTGAGTCTTTCTTCATGCAGCTTGCTGGCTCTTCTTATATCAGTTTTTCTTTAAAGTTTTTTCTTTCACCAACTTGAATCAGAGGTGGCATCTTCCATTTATTTTTCTCTCCTAAAACTGGAAGCCAGAAGCACCCAAAGAGACTGCACAGTCCAAAGACACTCAGCTATTTGAAGAAAAACTCAAAAACTGAAAGCCTCTCCTGCTTTCACAAATTCCACTCTGACCCCTCACACAGGGTAGGGCATTTATCTCTACTAATGAGGCGAGAATCCCATACCAATGGATTTTGGGACTTGGATTACACAATAAAATCAAACTAACACATTGACCATATATAATAATGTATGCCTTATTCCATACCTCTTGTCCTCTACCCCTCTTCCAAAAGACAGATGTTCAGGCACTATCAGAATTCTGATGCCTGTCATTGTTGTTTCCTCTAAATCACTAGGGTCCTCTTATAAATTATTATCCTGCTCTGCTTACTTTGCATCAGTTCACTTTAGTCTTTCTATGTTTCTCTGGGTCCTTCATATCGATAATTTAGTCTGGTGTAATAATATTTCATTCCAATGCAATAATGTTGCATTAATTTTTTTATTATGTTTTGTTCAGTCATTCCCAAATCCTCTCAGAAAATTAAAAAGGTCTGAAGGAAGCCTTCCATTGCATTGGATAAATCTTTTGGGAAATGTGCACACACATTACAAAAGATTAGAAGTCATGACTAGACTATCATCATTTACAGTGAAGGAAATACTTAAATCTGAAAGATGATGAGTCCATTGAAGTAATGAAATATAAGAAAACAGTTCCTTTATAATAGATATCTCTGAAAAGAGGAAAATAATATATAGTATAGTAGGATCCTTAATAGAAGGAATAGATAAAATAAGGTAAAAGGATCAAATATCATCTCCAGTCCCTATACCTTGCCATTAATTAGCCTTTTAGAAAAAATAATTTGCTTGGTGCCAAAGAAAATATTCAGGTTGAATCTATGTGATAGCAAAACAGCTTGTCAATTTGATCAGATCAGTCAAATAAATCAAATCGGTGAAAATAAAATCAGTCAAACAGCCAAAATCAGCCAAATCCTGGCATAATTTGGATTCAAAATGAGGCTTTACATTTATCTATCTAAAGGCAATGAAGGAAGTGGTGCTAGGCTAGGAGGAGTTTGAGTCCTGATTACATTAAAAAACAACAACAATATTTTATCCATACTCCCAACTCCCTATAAAGTCAATTTTTAGCATTTAGAAAAAATTTCAAGTTCCAAATTCTCTTCTCCTCTCTTTCCCCTCTCTCTGCTATTGGTAAACGATCTGATAAATGTTTTACATGTGTAATTATATAAATCATTTTTCTTTATTGATCATTTCGTGGAAGAGATCTCAAGCAAAAATAAAAGAAAATAGAAAAAAGTGAAATATAGCATATTTTGGTCCACATTCAGACTGCATCAGTTTTTTTTCTCTGGAGGCAGATGGCATTTTTTATCATGAATCTTTGGGATTTTTTGGATTACAGTATTGCTGAGAATAGCAAAGTCACTCATAGTTGGTCACCAAACAATATTGCTGTTGCTGTGTACAATGTTCTTCTGGTTCTGCTTACTCCACTTTGCATCACTTCATGTAAGTCTTTCCAAGTTTTTCTGAAATCATCTTATATATCATTTCTTATAGCACATTAGAATGACATTACAATCATATCCTGATTAAATTAAATAAACATTTGTTAAGGATTTATTATGTACTGGACTAGGAACTAAAGATGGTCCCTACTATTTACATTCTTACAGGGGATGGGTGTGGGCTAAGCCATGTATTGAAAACAAGGCACGGTGGTACCTTGACACATGAGTTTAATTCATTCCATGGCCCAGCTCTTAACTCAATTTGCTTGTGTGTCAAATAAAATTTCCCCATTTGAATGGAAATGCAATTAATCCATTCTGGCCCCAAAAAACCACATGAATTTTTTTCTTTTACATGCTTTTAAATGTGAAAATGTACTTTATAAATAACAAAGAAATATGTTTGTAGGTAATAATAAAAAATGTAAAGAAATATACTTGCTTATGAAATGTTATTTACTCTCAAGGTCAGGTGAAGATGTTGGCGGAGAAGGTTTTCATTTCATGCACTATTTCTTAACATAACTTACTCTCTACACATGTAATGCTACAGTTAAATGCAAAATTGACCTCACACATTACTTATGATATGTAACTTTATTGTTAAACTTAATTGCTATTTTTATTTTACCTAATTATTATCATTTTCTTAATTAAAGTTTTGACTGTTTTGCCACACTTTCCTTGATTTCACTTAGAGGTTGTTTCAACAAAAACCTTTCCGTAGAAGTTTGCTTTTTCCTACCTTGAATGTTTCAATAATGTATGAAACAAGTTTCATTACATAGCTCCAATGCATGACCTGTTGCAACTTTTTCTGGGTGTGTCTTTTTAATTATTATTTAATTTTTTTCCCAAATCCTCAACATTTCTTTAATCTTGTTTGTACTGATTACCTCGTCCACCTCGGTCTCCTCCCCATATGCTCCTGCTGCTGTAACTCCTTCAATTCCTCTGTCATCAGGACCCATGGTTAAAAGTTAAAAAATTTGCCCCAAAAAGTGATATTATAATAAAGACAAAAATAAAGGAGAAAGCAAAAACAATTCAATACAGATGCTCACATGGCCAGATACACACTGAACTAAACGAGATAGCTTCCTGTAACTTGAGAGACCAAACGTTCAACAGGATAGCTAGTGGACTGCTCGTACCTCAAATTGCTTGTGACTTAAGGTGCTCGTGTATCAAGGCACCACTGTATATGTATAAAAAAGAGTAAATTGGTTGAGGGAAGGACTAAACTGGAGGCAATAGAAATGACTTAAAAAAACCCAAACAAACCTTTATCTTCTATTTTAGAATTACTTCTGTGTACTGGTTCCAAGGTAAAAGAATGGTAAGGCCTAAAATACTGTGGTTAAGTGATTTGCCCTCCGTCACACAGATAGAAAGTATCTGAGGTCAAATCTGAATTTTGGACCTCCCATTTCTATACCTGGTTCTCTATTCACTGAACCACCTAGTTGCCCTGAAGAATGGCCTTTTGAAAAACGTGACATTTGAATTAATTTTTAATTCTGATTTTTCTTTCTAAAAATGTTTCACCCTGAGTTGTATCTTGAGCTCCATTGCTCTTTAGAACACATTATTCCATTTCTTCCTATGTTCTCATGGAAAAAGAGTAGTCTTTATTATATTATTTTTTCTTTGACTTTGAAGGACTTTCTTCTGACTGCTTATAGAAATTTTTGTTTGTGAATTGAATTATTAAATTTCATTACTATGTCTTAAAGTTTATAGTCTTGGTGGGTTTTTTTGGAGGTTATATGTAAATTATTTCAAATTGTTATTTCATTTTCTTTATTCAGAAGTTCTGAACAATTATTTTTTATTCTTTTCTTCATTATTATGTTAAGGGTTTTTGTTCTATCATTTTCTTCTGGAAAACCTAGTATACTTAGGTTATCTTTATGTATCCTATCTTCAAGATCAATGTGTTTTGCTTGCATAATAAACATGTTTTTAATGCTATTTTTTTGTTTCTCTTTTTTCTCAAAGTTCTTCCCTTCTCTTTATTTGTATTCCTGATCTATTATTTTCTGTTTGGTTTTGTTTTTTTGGTGAGACTTACCATGCCAAATTCCAATTTTTCTATTTTATTCATTATTTTTGCTGTGGAGACAGTAAATTCTTTTTTTCCCTTTTTTAAAACACTATTTTATTTGGTCATTTTCATACATTATTCATTGGAAGCATAGATCATTTTCTTTTCTCTCACCCCCCCCCCCTCCTCCATTTCTCTTTTGATCCACTCGGGAACTGTGTGTTGTGGTTTCATGTTTTCCTCACATACCACAGGGTCCTTTAACTCATCAAGTATTGGATCACTTTCTTTTGTTTTGCATTATTTATTAATAGATATCTGAACTAATTTACTAGATCTGGAGGCATATTTCCTTCTGTTACTCTTTCCTGCTGATTTCTCTGTTTATATTCAAAGTCTTTGGACTTCTTTCTACCTGAAATCTTTAGTAATTTCAGTCTTTTTTTTACCTAATTTTTTTTTCTATTGCTCACTTTCTGACTCCCTCCTCTGTGATTGTAGTTTACTTCAGGGCTGAGTCTCAAAGCATCTCAGTTTCCTCTCATGCTAGAAAAATCATCATCCATCAGCTCAGCCTCAGTCTTTTCCCTGAGGGAGTTTTGTGTGGTCAGAGTGAGCCTCAGTTAGATGCTATTTTCTTTCCCTGAGGCTTAGTGGAGTATTGCAGAGAGATGCCCATTCCCACACATGGTACTCTGTTGTGCTCCATTTTTTCCTTAGTTCTTTAGGCTAGCACTGGTAGTTCAGAATCTTGCAACATTGCTGCTAAAGGGTTGTTGGCCTGACTCTAGCTCTACTGGTCTTACTAGGAGGTCAGCCCTGGCACTAGAAGTTCTGTAGAGTTAAGTTTCCTGTACGCTTTTGCTATTGAGGAGCTATGACCAACTGACTTTTTGTCCCCAGCAGGGAGAGTTTCCACAACCTCAAGCAGAGATCTCCATGGCACTGGAAAGAGGGAGGGAGACATCAGTGTGTGGATAAATTTTGTTATACCTGTGCCATATCTTTGTGTTTGCTAGCAAAGTCTTATTGCTGACAGCAGAGGATATGGGAGAGGGTGCTGAGTAAGTTCATGGTCAGTGAACATCAGTTCATGTTTTTTTTTTTTTTTAACTTTCTTTTGGATTCTGATTGTCCTAGACCTTGGAGACAGATGAAATTATTTTATCTTTGGTGAAAATTTTCTGTTTTGAAGAAGCTTAAAAGGTGTGGGGATTAAAGAAAATATCTAGTCCTTCAACTTGTTGCTGAGATGACCCAGAAGTTCTTTACCTTGAATTGATGTTCAAAGGAAGCCAGGGGTTCTAAGAGGAGGAAGTAAATAGAAAGAATATTCTAGGCATGTAGGACATCCTGTGCTATCACTGAGCCTCAAGTTAGAATGTTGTGTTCTTTCTGAGCATTCCCAGTTTGCCCAACACAGAGGCTGCTATATTTCCTACCACATGCGTAGGGGATTCCCAATTGATTGACTGCCTGTATCTTTATAACTGGCAGAGACTGAGCCACTCATCTTTTCTCTTTTTCAGTTACCATATTATTTGCAGTGTCAGGGATTGAAGATCACAGTTCATTCATAACATGGGTGTCATGAACTGAACTGGTGAGAGAGGAAGCACTTCCTTTCTTTCCTTCCTTCCTTCTTTTACCCCAGTTCTGAAAAATGGTCCTGGAGGTGTTTGCTTCTGTTTGGTGTCATTAATTCTTCTTCATTTCAGGAGCCAGAGGTATGTATTTTTTAAAACTCTTATCTTCCATCTTAGAATCAGTATTAAGTATTGGTTCCAAAACAATTTGTTCCAAGGGCTAGACAACTGCAGTTAAATGACTTGCCCAGGGTCATACAACTATGAAGTATCTGAAATCAGATTTGAATCCAAGACCTTCTGCTTCTAGGCTTGGCTTTCTATTCACTGAGCTACCCAGCTGCCCCCAGAGGTGTTCTTAATGAGAACCAGGAATTTGCACCATGATGATCTTGGAGCCAGGATTATAGGTTGAATGGTATAACCAGCCAGTTTGGCATGAAAACCCTCAGAAGCCAAGATTCCTGGGGCTGGAACCAAAGGTAGAATTTGGACTTGGAACTGGAATTGTGCTCTGTAGAAACTGACCTAAACAATGAATTTAAACTCCTTCCTCTCCCCAGAGATGGAGATGGTAAAAAGCTGAGGAAGAGAATAGTGTCTTCCATGTGTTGGGGGAGTAAATTTGTATATTTGTGTTTCTAACTTCTGAAGTAAATATTTCTGTTTAAAATCTAACTTGACCACTAGTGGCTAATGGAACTGAGGTGCAAAGGGACACCTTTGATAATTGAAGGAAAACCATCAGTGAAGGGCATTTGCAGAGAGCCTAGACTCCCACATTCACCTTAAGATAACTCTGGGGGAGAATAAAAATCTAACCCAGTGGATCTGATGATGGTGCTTTCCATCTCAAATCTTGATTCCATGAGCTTTGAGCTGATGAGAAATGACAACCTCAAATTTCCCTAGGGTGAAATTGATAATTGATCAGAGTTAATGATAAAGGGACAAAGATGTGCTCTATGAAAACTTTGAGAGTGGCTACCATGGAAATGACTTTGACTGGCACAACGTCATATCACAAATAGATATCAAATGCAATAAGAGCAAACATTTTACCCCATGACAAGAGAAGGGGACCAGGATGAACAATTTGATGATTAGAGGTAAGTCAGTAAGGGTGAAGGATCATGACATATTGGGCTTTCAGAAATGGATACATCAATTTATACAAAGATCACTGTTGAACATAAGTGTCTGTCTCACACCTAGTGAGGGGACTTGTGGTCTGGTACAGGGTTGAGAAGGAACTGCCTGTCCTTCAGAACTATAACTCCCAGGATGCCATTCAACTCATTATTACTATACGATCACTGAGAAAAAAGGGATTTTTGAGGTCATTCCCTGATACTTTTAGTATACACTCTGTAAATTGCTTTTTTGCCTCAAGGTCCATTACCTTATACTGCATGGTGAGCAAATACCCCTTCAAGGAAGCTAATGGTTTCAGATGCCTTCCTTAGAAGCAAGCAATTCATCTGCATAATATTTCTTTGTTGAAGGACATCAAGTGAGAGATGGATTGGGGATTTCCATTCTGACTACTTTCTCCCAACTAACAACTGATTTAGATTTTGGGGAAGAAGAAGAAGAAGTAGAAGAGGAAGGTGGGAAGCTGGAAAAGGGAAATAAAAGTTGAAGGAAGAGATAGAAGGCTGACTTTTTTTTTAACCCTTACCTTCCATCTTGGGATCAATACTGTGTATTGGTTCCAAGGGAGAAGAGTGGTAAGGGCTAGGCAATTTGGGTCAAGTGACTTGCCCAGAGTCACACAGCTGGGAAGTGTCTGAGGTCAGATTTAAACCTAGGATGTCCCACCTCTAGGCCAGGCTCTCAATCCACTGAGCTGCCCAGCTGCTCCTTAAGGCTGACTTCTAAAGCAGTTTGCACTAACTCTGAAATTCAGCTTAGAATCAGCTAAATTGTATGAGTGCCAGTTTGAATTTAGAATGAGTGTATTAGAATAGAAAGATCATTGACTTTTGGGTCTGAGGACCTGCACATGAAATCCAATTTTGTTACTGTCTACCTGTTCAACCCGTAAAAGAGAGGAATGGGGGGACTCTTTTCCTTCTCTTTTAAATGGAGAGGGGTGAATAGGTTTATGTCACAGGAAAGATGTAAACTCCAGTGAAAGGCTGAGGGGAAATGTGGTAAGGAGAATATGGATGTTGAGATGTAAGCAGATGGGTTGAGGGAAAAATGGCAAGATCTCTCCCTCTGAGGAATTAGCTGACACCTGAGTTTGAAGTAACTTTAGAGAGCCTGAAAGGACTTTCTATCTCTCTTCTCAATGGATAATTTTAATAAATGATACCCCTTGAGTCCTAATGTGAGCACAAATGCAGGGAAGATGTTTATATCCCCGATCAATTGTCCAGAGCATAGAGGTTTGTAGCCAAGCCCTCTTCTGTGAAGGGTTGTGGCAGACCAAATCTTGTTTGCCACACATGAGATAGGATTCGCCCTTGAATCCTGTTCTCAATCACCCAACTTCTCTCTTGTTAAGAAACTAAGCCAACCCGAAAATCTAACCGTATTAAGATTTTATTTGGCAAGGAGAAGGAAGGTGGAGAAGGGAAAAGGGAAAAGGAATGCCTTAAAGCTAAAGCCCCACAACAGCCAGATTCAGAAAGTCTGAGTCTGAGTCTGAGTCCCCAAGGACTCTGCCTCCTTTCCAACTGTCAACTGTCAATTTCTCTATTTCTAAGCTACTATCTTTAGTCTTTAAATCTCATCAAATTCAAGGCAAAAATTGAAGGCAAAAGGGGAGACTCAGAAAGTAGGCAGGCTGGCTCAGGTGAAAGAGTTCAAACCAAACTCCTTCTGAATCTATGGGTTCTTGTTGGCAAATGGAGGAAAGGTAGTAGAAGGATTTCTCGATGGAAGCAGGTACATAGATAAATAGGAAAGTCTCTCTCTTCTCCCTCTCATGGCTTCAGATCCCCTCAGCCACCAGGAAAAGTCCTCTCCGATTCCTTTCCAGAGCTGGAAAGTCCTCAACTGTCCAGAATTCTCATCTCACAATTCTTTACCCAGAATCCTTTGCTGACTCTCAACTGCCACCAAGCTCCTTGTCCATCAAACAAGCAGGTCTCTATTTAGGTCCCTTTGCCATCCTTTACAAACCTTTGGAAAGGCTGTTCACACTGGTGAGTTTTAGTTTACTTGTTTGTGAACTGGTGGTATCCAAATTGAATCATATGTATGGTACTTTCTATCTCAAATCTTGAATCTGTGAGTTTTAAGCTGTTTAAGCCTAACCAAGAAGGCTCTCTCCCTTTAAGAAGGATTTCTCAGAACCTCAGAGTTGGAAGGGACCCCAATGGCCTTCTAGTCCAACTCATATGTGAAGAATTCCCTCTCTAACATGTGGTCTTCCAATCATGTCTTAAGGCCTCCAAAGGTTGAAGAACCCATTCTCTCATGAGCAGGACCATCTCAGATTGGGACAGCTCCAAATGGCTAAGTCAAAGTCTCTCTGCATCTTTTCCCCTTTGATTCGAATTCTCTCCTTCAGCTCTGTTTGCCTGAGGCCAGTGTTGGAAATGTCTAAGCAGGCATAAGAACCCTCCCTTCCTATCTAATTCTGCCCAAATTTTAGCAGGTAAAGCTTCATACAAAAGATTCCATTTCTACACCCTCTTCCTTTGCTGATGCTCTCCTCCATGGCTGGAATGTTTTGCAACTTCTTACTTCTCCTTCGACTATCTCGCTCCCTGAAACATATCAGTTCGTGTTACCTTCTACACAAAGTCTTTTTTTTTTATCCCTCCAGTTGTCAGCAGTACTGTCTCTCCCAAATGATTCCATTTTGTATCTATTTTGCTGTGTACATGTTCCTGCCCCATCCCAACATAGGCAAACTCCATTTGGACAGAGACTCTTAAATTTTTGTCTTTGTGTCCTCAAAGCTTGGGCGGTCTCTGACATACAGTAAGTATTTCATCAACATTTTTTATTAATGGAGTTGAATTGAACTTGGGAGAAGGCAAGACTGGGAAGAGAGGAAGATCATGAGGAGGGAATTACAGTAATATCATCAGTGGCTGCTGGTCCGGCTTGTGAAAATGTGTTTTATCATGCGTAAAAACATAATGTGAGATTGCAACCCTCTTGACACAATGTACGGATAACAAGCCCTAGGGATGAGGGAATGTGCCTGTAATCACTTCAGTTGGCTGGGTGACACCATTCCTACTTGCTGTCTTCCAAAAGTTATTTTCAAACCCGGACACTTAGCATGGCCGGAAACAGCTGGGAGAGGTGGAGAAAACAGGCTTCGCCTGACATTGAAATCTTGTTTTCCAAAACTGTCATATCATAAAGATCTCTTTTTTCTTTTCTTTTCTTTTCTTTTCTTTTCTTTTCTTTTCTTTTCTTTTCTTTTCTTTTCTTTTCTTTTCTTTTCTTTTCTTTTCTTTTCTTTTCTTTTCTTTTCTTTTCTTTTCTTTTCTTTTCTTTTCTTTCCTTTTTTCTTTTCTTTTCTTTTCTTTTCATTTCTTTTCTTTTCTTTTCTTTTCTCTTTTCTTTTTTTTTTTTTGAAAATTCTTTGGTTACAAGAGTTAGGTTCATCCCCTCCTCTCCCCCCACCCCTTCCCATAGCTGACATGCAATTCCACTGGGTTTTACATAAAGAACTATCTTTTAAATAAGAAAATTACCTCTAGTTAGTGAGTGCTGGTGGAAGGAGGCAGTTTCCCTATAGTGGCAGAGATACTGAGCTTGGAGTCAGAGATTAGAATCTAGTTCTTGGTTCTAACATTTTTCTAGCTCTGTGACCTCAAGTCATTTAACGTCTATGAATTTCAGTTTTTCTACCTGTGAAATGGGAATGATGATATTTATTCTTTAGATTCCATGGGTATTATGGAAGGTGTGGCTATCAATTTTCAAACTAGTTTTTTAGCCTCATAGATTTGGAACTAGAAGAGACCTTAGGGATCATCTAGTCTAAATCCTTCATTTTATAGGTGAAGAAATTGAGGCTAAGAGGGGTTAGGCAAAGCAACAAGTATTTCATTAGTTCAAAGGACCCCCAGATCCTGTTCTAAGTGCTGGGGATACAAATACAAGCAAAAAGAAAGATAGGCCCTACCCTTAAAGAGCTTACATTCAAATGGGGGAAGTTGTTGTTCAGTCATATCTGACTCTTACTGACACCATTTGGAATTTTATTGGCAAAAATACTGGAATAATTTGCCATTTCCTTCTCTGGCTCATTTTAAAGAGGAGGAAACTGAGGCAAACAGGATTAAGTGACTTGCCCAGGGTCACACAGTTAGTGTGGCTAGTGGCTAGAGGTCAAATCTGAACTCAGGTCTCCTGATTCCAAGCTCAGCTCTCTATCCACTACAGGGAAAATAACAGAAAAGTGAACTGAAATGCCAGGATTCATCTGGCGGTGAGGTGAGTCAGAAACATGGCCACGTGGGAAGGGAATGAAGCTTTGCCTGATCCCTAATGGAGCCCTCTCAGGAGGAACTCATCAGGGGGAGAAGGGCTGGGGCAGCTTGACAGAGGGATGCTCAAAGATGAGAAAGTGACCTCCCCACCACAAGCCACTGTGAGAAGTGTCAGGATGAGGAGGAAGCTGAGTCATGGTAGTAAAATCAGAAGAGTCAGAAGTATAGCCAGGACAGGAAATGAAGTATGGCTGCCTTGGGCCCATCTCCCCCTCCCCTTTTCCTAAATCCCTTCCCCCCCCAAGTCAGGCAGTCAATAAACATTCACTAGGCATCTACTATATGCATCATGCCCTCAAAGTCAATCAATAAACATTTATTAAATACCTGCTATGTACCAGTTACTGTTAGACTGAGAAAGGTTAAAGTGACTTGTCTAAGGTTATGTGTGTAAAAATGAGAGGGGTAGGATTTTAACGTAAGTCTTCTGACTTCAAATTTAGGGCTCTTCCTACTATATCACTTGGATAAATAATTTATACTTGGGGAAAATGGGAACCTTAACACTCAGCCAGGAAGCTATTTTAAATTGTCACATCCTCTTAATTCCCCCACTTTATTGCCAGATCCTCTTTTTATATTATTTTTAAAATACCCTCTGACAAAATGGAGATTACCCCCTTCCCTGGAGGTGGTGCTCTGGCAATCTTTGCTTGCTGATATTTTAGTAACAGCTCTATTTTTCCTCTTTGCTACAATAACGTTTCTTAAAAAGAACAAGCCCCAAACTCACTCTGGCCCCACCAGAAGACCCTAAAAATATCAGAGGTAAACCAGCTATTTTATAGACTTCCAACTATGAGACATAGATGATACTCCTGGCTCCACTGCTGGACTTCAGACAAGTCATAACTTTCCCATGCCTCAATTTCCTCATCTATCAAAATAGAACGACAATTCCTGCCCTGTCTCTACTATGATGGATCTGTGAACTCATCAACGTGGCAACTTATGCCAACAATACAGAATGTAACCCGTCCATGCTTGTCTGACTTGTGTGACTTGTTTATGTCCTCCTGAAAAATTCACTGCCAGGAATCTGTTCAACATAATGGGGGCTTTGCTCTAGTTATCTTGACATTGCCTGGATATCTGTGAAGAACATGCATGGACTATACATTAGTTATCTCTTGCTCTTGCTTCTTGACTAGTCCATCTTTCTCTTCAATCATACATTTCTTTGATGGCATTCATTATCCACTTCTTCCACATAATTCCTTAATTTGCAAAGGGATGCAAACTATTCACCCCCAATTCAAGTTCAGTTCTGCAGAGACTATTTTGTTCCATGAGTCAAAAGCCATCTGACATCAGAAGCACACTGGAATTCAAAATCAAACTCATAGTTTTGAGAAAATCAAATATGAGGGAAAGTGCATTTTAAGTGGTCTTTTAAAATATGGGCTTACACAAGGAACAGAAAAGAGGATATGAAACCATAAAATTCAGTTGTATACTTTGTGTATATATACATTTATATACACGCAGTTTTTTCAACATATGCACTTTGGAATTGTCTTGGATCTTTGTACTGCTGAGAATAGCTAATTGTTTCACAGTCGATCATTATATAATATTGCTGTTACTGTGTACTATGTTCTCTTGGTTCTGCTCACTTCACTTTGCTTCAGTTCATGTAAGTCTTTCCAGGTTTTTCTGAAAGGATCCTGCTCACCATTTCTTATAACCCAATAGTATTCCATCACAATCTTATCACACAACTTGTTTACCCATTCTCCAATTGATGGACATCTCAGTTTCCAATTTCTTGCCACCACAAAAAAAGCTCCCAGAAATATTTGTCTATCTATAAGTTCTTTTCCTTGAAAAAAATCTCTTTAGGATACAGATCTAGTAGTGGTATTGCTGAGTCGAATAGTATGCATTTTTATTTATACAGTTATATGTATATATATATATATATACATACATATATATACATGCAATTTTATAGCGCTTTAGTGATAGTTCTATATCACTTTCCAGGAAGGTTGGATAAGTTTACAACTCAAGTAACAGTGCATTAATCTCAACTTTCCTACATGCCCTTCAACATTTGTCATTTTCCTTTTCTGTCATATTAGACAATCTGATAGGATTTAGTAGGCTGTTTTAACTTGAACTTTCTAATCAATAGAAATGTAGAGCATTTTTATGTGATTATAGATAGTTTTGATTTCTATATCTGAAAACTGCCATTCATATCCTTTGACCATTTATTAATTGGGGAATGATTCATATTATTTTAAATTTGATTCAGCTCTCCATATATTTGTGAAATAAGATGTTTATCAGAGAAAGATGTATACATTTTCCACCCCACCACCATTCTTGTTTTTCATTTAATCTTGACTGCATTGGCTTTGTTTACTATTTTACATCTTGTAAGGCTCTCTTTCTCTTATTTGTTCACAAATTCTTCTCTTATGCATAGATCTGACAGATGAACTATTCCATACTCTAATTTGCTGATGATATCATCTTTTACGTCTAAATCACACATCTATTTTGACCTTATCTTGGTATATGGTGTGAGATATTGATCCTGTCAAACTGCTTTGTAGTTTTCTTAGAAGTTTTTGTCAAGTAGTAAGTTCTTATCCCTAAAGCTGGAATCTTTGCATTTATCAAACATTAATTTACTATGGTTATTATCTACTGTGAATTGTGTACTCAATTCAGTCCATTGTTCTACCACTCTGTCTTTTAGCCAGTACTAGATTATTTTGTATTTTTCTTATAATTAGCAATTTGGAGCATTTTTCCATATGATCAGCCATGGCTTGTAGTTCTTCTTTCCTCGTGTGGTTCTTTGCACAAACATCAATATTTCAAGGATCCATGATCATGTGTATTGGTTCAACCCATCACAGATGGGCTTGTCCCCACCTGATAGGCAGTCCTTAGGCAATATACCAAGATTCATGTTATCCCTCTGCTCTTGTGGCATAGCCTTCAAGAACGAATAATTACATTTCTTCTATGATGAGGTAGCAAATGACTTTACTAATGGGAGTTAAATATAATAGACACTAAATATCTAGTTGTGAATGACTAAATCTAATCCCTAATAGTTTTGGCAGTTCAGTGAAGCTGTAATTTAAGTAAAATAAATATTTCTTTTAACTTTGTAGATAGCAACCCTTTTCTTTTTTCTTTACAATATTTTTCCATGGTTATCTGATTCATGATTTTTCCCACCCCTCTTTCCCTTTCCACTCCTGGTGCTGACAACTAATTCCACTAGGTTTTATATATATATGTATATATATGTACATATATATGTATATATAATTGTTCAAAACATATTTCTATGTTATTCATATTTTCAATAGAGTGATTTTTTTAATGCCAAACCCTCAATCATATCCCCACTGAACCATGTGATCAGTCATATGTTTTTCTTCTGCGTTTCTGCTCCCACAGTTTTTTCTCTGCATGTGAATAGCATTCTTTCTCATGAGTTCCTCTGGATTGTCCTAGGTCATTGCATTGCTGTTAGTCGAAAAGTCTATTACATTCGATTGTGCCACAGTGTATTCAAGTCTGTGTACAATATTTTCCTGGTTCTGCTCCTTTTGCTCTGCATCAATTCCTGGAGATCTTTCAGGTTCACACAGAAATCCTCCAGTTCATCATTCCTTTCAGCATCAGATACCACAATTTGTTCAGTCATCCCCCAATTGAAGGGCATCCCCTCATTTTCCAATTTTTTGCCACCACAAAGAGCGTGGCTATAAATATTTTTTTACAAGTATTTTTCCTTATTATCTCTTTGGAGTACAAACCCAGCAGTGGTATGGATGGATCAAAGGGCATGCAATCTTTTAAAGCCCTTTGGGCATAATTCCAAATTGTACTCCAGAATGGTTGAATTAATTCATAACTCCACCAGCAGTGTATTAGTGTCCCAATTTTGCCACATCCCCTCCAATGTTTATCACTTTTCTTTGCTGTCATATTGGTCAGTCTGCTAGGTGTAAGATGGTAACTCAGAATCATTTTTATTTGCATTTCTCTAATAAGAAGGGATTTAGAACACTTTTTCATGTGCTTATGGATAGTTTTGATTTCTTCATGTGAAAACTGCCTATTCACATCCCTTGATCATTTGTTGTTTAGGGAATGGCTTGATTTTTTGTATGTTTGACTTCATTCCTTATATATAGTTGGGAAATTAAACTTTTGTCAGAGAGCTTCTTTTTTTTAAATTTTATTTAGTCAACTTAGAACATTATTCCTTGGTTACAAGAATCATATTCTTTCCTTCCCTCCCCTCTGCCCACCCTTCCTGTCGTTGACATGCAATTCCATTGGGTATTACATGTGTCCTTGATCAGAACCTATTTCCATGTTGTTGATGTTTGCACTAGGATATTCATTTAGAGTCTACATCCTCAATCATATCCCCCTCGACCCATGTAATCAAGCAATTGTCTTTCTTTTGTGTTTCTACTCCCAATTTTTCCTCTGAATGTAGATAGTTTTTTTTTTTCTTGTAGATCCCTCCAAGTTGTTCAGGATCACTGCATTGCTACTAATGGAGAAATCCATTACATTTGATTGTACCTCAGTGTGTCAGTCTCTGGGTACAGTGTTCTCCTGGTTTTGCTTCTTTCACTCTGCATTAATTCCTGGAGGTCATTCCAGTTCACATGGAATGCCTCCAGTTTATTATTCCTTTGAGCACAATAGTATTCCATCACCAACATATACCACAATTTGTTCAGTCATTCCCCAATCGAAGGGCATCCCCTCATTTTCCAATTTTTTTGCCACCACAAAGAGCGTAGCTATGAATATTCGTGTACATGTCCTTTTCCTTAATATCTCTTTGGGGTACAAACCCAGCAGTGCTATGGCTGGATCAAAAGACAGACAGTCTTTTAGCGCCCTTTGGGCATAGTTCCAAATTGCCCTCCAGAATGGTTGGACCAATTCACAACTCCACCAGCAATGCATTAATGTCCCAGTTTTGCCATATCCCCTCCAGCATTCATTACTTTCCGTTGCTGTCATGTTAGCCAATTGACTAGGTGTGAGGTGATACCTCAGAATTGTTTTGATTTGCATCTCTCTGATTATAAGAGATTTAGAACACTTTTTCATGTGCTTATTAATAGTTTTGGTTTCTTTATCTGAAAATTGCCTATTCATGTCCCTTGCCCATTTATCAATTGGAGAATGGCTTGATTTTTTGTACAACTGATTTAGCTCTTTATAAATTTGAGTAATTCGACCTTTGTCAGAGGTTTTTGTTATAAAGATTGTTTCCCAATTTGTTTCTTCCCTTCTAATTTTGGTTGCATTGGTTTTGTTCAGAGAGCTTTGTTATAAAAATGTTTTCCCAGTTTGTTGTTTTCCTAATTTTGGTTGATTTGATTTTGTTTGTACAAACCCTTTTTAATTTGATATAATCAAAGTCATTAATTTTACATTTTGTAATGTTCTCTATCTCTTGCTTGGTCTTAAATTCCTTCCCTTCCCACAGATCTGACAGGTATACTTTTCTACATTCACTAATTTATGATTTCACTCTTCATATTTAAATCATTTATCCATTTTGAATTTATCTTGGTATAGGGTGTAAGATGTTGATTTAAGCCTAATTTTTCTCATACTGTTTTTCAATTTTCCCAGTACTTTTTTTGGTCAAATAGTGAGTCCTTGTCCCAAAAGCTGGGATCTTTGGGAGCAATCCTTTTCAACTTATGAACCATTGTCTTTAGATCTCTTGACATTGCATGGATGCCAAAAGAACATGAAGGCTCTCTATTGGTTTTCTCTTCTGACTAGCATATCTCTGTCCCTCTGAACCTTTCCTATTGAAGTCCTATCCAAATGTCTGCAGGCCCTCATCACCTCACCTCATTGTCTTGACTATTACAATAGCCTGCCTGCCTCTTGTCTCTTCCCATCCTCCACTCAGTCAGGGAAGTAATTTTCATAAAACACAGTTTGATCATATCATCCTCCCCCATATCCCCTACTCAATAAATGCTAGTGGCTCCCTATTACCTCTAAGGGCAAATGCAAAGTCCTTGACATTCATAGCTTTTCATAACCTAACTTTCTCCAACCTTTTCAGTCTTCATACATCTTACTCTCCATGGTATACTTTGGTCTAGTGAAAACATGGGCCTCAGTTTCTTTATCTGTAAAGTGATTTCTGAAGGCTCTTCCAGTTCTAGCATTTTGTATCAAAATGTCTGCTCCAGCTTTGACAGTTTAGGTTTTAAGGTTCTGTACAGCTCTGATATTCGATGATTTTATGACTCTCATATCATATATTCTTAAGTTATAGGAGACATATTGTCCATGTGGAAAGGGGACCAATAGCTTACTATTGGGGCAGTTGGAGAGCAGAAGCAAGGGGAGCAGATCAAGTAGCTTAATCCTTCAGTGTTTATTCAAAGACACATAAACATATAGTAGTTTTGTCATAAGGTCAGTCTTCTCCTATCTCTGCAATGCCAATGAAATATACAGTTCTGTAGAAATTTCCTTTTCTGAAGCTGGATGAGTCAGTTGGGAAGAATGCATTATTCATAAATCAGCTGACATCCAGTCATTCTTTTGGTCCTTCTTTCCATCTCTGAAGTGACATGGAAAGCAAAGTTCTCCAGAGCTTGTGGGGGATGCTCTTACACATGAGGATTATTGTCCCTCCTCTTCTCTGCAGGAAGAAGGGAGTGTCTCTTTGTTTAAATTGTCTTTTGGGTGTCTGAGGCTAAGCTCATTAGTGGGGTCCAGGGAAATAACTTCATCGCATCCGCATGCAATAGCTCACGTAGAAAATATATGAGGCAGCCATATTTATATTATATTTCCTACTTAGATAAGAGAAGAGTTGAAAAGCCTGAAGCTACACATTCAATTAATAGAATCCAGCTAAATGTAACTGTGGGCCTCCCTACCACAGAGTAGTGACCTGGGGTCTCTCTTCCTACAGGGGGCTGTCTCCTTATTAGGCAATATCCTTGATCTAGCACAAACTTCTCTACAGGGGCTTTTGTTATGTTCTCTCTTCTCCACCTTCCCTCCACTATGGTTGAAGTCCAGTTTTTAAAAACACACACACACACACACACACACACATAGATGATAGATATCTTTTGTTTTAAATCACATTCAGTTTCTGAATATATTCCCCCACTCTTCTCTATACAATAAGCTATCCCTTCCACAGAGGACAAAAAAGATGGAGGAAAAAGGTAGTTCAGAAAAAAAAATAAACCAATCAACCATTTTGCTGAGTGATAGTGGTATTCCTCATCCATAGTTCCCTACCTTTGCAAAGATGGGAGGAAAATACATTTTCTCACCTTCTCCCTGGGTCCAAACGAGGTCATTATAATTACACAGCATTTGGTTATTAATCAATCAATAAAAATTTAGTAAGCACCTACCATATGCTGTAAACCTCAAAATTTCTTAGACTTATAAATGTTGGAAATTTCACCATTGGGAAATTTCATACTTGAAAAATTTCCTATTGATAGTGGGTCTTGGCTATTGGAATGTGAAACCGAAACGGTTTCTGTCCTAAAGTAATCTTAAGAAGGGAGGAGGAGGAAACTCTCATGCCAATGGGGTTCACATTCCAATAGCCAAGACCCACTATCAATAGGAAATTTTTCAAGTATGAAATTTCCAACATTTATAAGTCTAAGAAATTTTGAGGTTTACAATGCCATGCACCATGCTAAGTAATGTTTTTTTGTTAAGGTCCTGAGTTGATCAAGGCACTCCTGATTATTTGAGTTCACCCAACCCACCAGATGAAATTACAGGAATTAAAGGATAAGCAACAGAGACCTAAGATGAAAGAGTTTACCTTTGGCAGACTTTAAGGTGACTCATTTATAAAAGGTGTGTTTCTTTTAGACCTTGATTAATTAGTGGAAAGGGCTTCCTTTAGGAAGTGTGAAGTTTTTCTCTCTTTCTTCTCTTCCACTCCCATCTCTCATTAATCAATGGCTTCTTGCAGCAGTGGCAAATGCTGTACCCAGCAGAGAGCAGATCCAGAGGGTATAGCTGTAGAATTAGAATGAACTTCAGACAGGAACATGTCCAAAGAGCTCAGTGACCTGCCTAGTAGAGATGCTGCCCACAGGGGGAGCATTGTGAGGAGACAAGATCAGAAAAGACATCAGGGTCCTGCAGGGCAAGAGATGTGAATGCCTTAGCCATGTATGTTCTCCATATGAGACTCTGTCCAAATGTTTTCTATATGGCTGACTATTGAGCAGATGAATTCATGGGGGCTTGCAAGCTAAGTTTTAGGAGGGTAGCCCCACAGTGATATCTTGAACATGAGGTAATCATCCTCTGGAAGCCCCAATTTTTAAATATAATTTGTGTGGAAAGCCCAAAAGGATGATACTATGGTTTTGTTTTTCTGTTTGCATTATTGTAGTCAATGTGGTCAATTCTGCTTAGTTCATTCTGTATCGATGCCATATGTGTTTTCCTAGACTATTGTGAATTCTTCCTTTATTTCTCCACTGGCCTGGCTGTTGTTCCTTCCACCCACTCTCTTCTTCCAAGAACTTTCCCCATGTGTTTCAAAGGCATAAACTTTAGAGTAAACAGTCTACTCTAGTTGTTTTTTTTTTAAAGTTACATGTAGAATTTATTATATATTTTTAAAGAAAATAAAGATATATAATAGCTCCAGTTTTGTGTACAATCCTTTTTTTTGTTATTCTAAATATATGAAATTCACATTTTATTTGGTATTTATTAAATCTGGAAAAAATAAAAAAAAATACCTTAGTAGATAGTAAAGGCCGCCAATCATCCTTTGATGAATTAGTCCCCTCACCCAGATGAACTTCATTCTCAGGTACAGAAATAAAAGTGAATTCCCCAATAGATAAATGGTCAAATATGAAGAGTCAGTTTTCCAAGAAAGAAATCTCAGCTATCAATCACCTCATAAAAATGCTCCAAATCATTACTAATTAGAAAAATGCAAACTAACGTAGTTCCGAGGTTCCATTTTACATCTATCAAATTGACGAAAAGATCAAAAGAAGAAAATATCATGTTGTAGGGGATTTGGGAAAGTAGGCACACTAATTCTGGAAAATAAATTGGAACTTTGGGCCTAAAGTCACCAAATTGTATATACTGTCTGACCCTGAAATATACCATGACTAGGTCGATATCCCCAAAGAAACAAAAGAGGAAAAGAACCTATATGTATAGAAATATTTAAATTAGCTAAGAACTGGAAACCAAGAGGGTGTCCAAACTATTGGGGAATGGCTAAACAGATTTAATTAAATTATTTAATTTATATTGTTGGTAATAGATAGAATGCTAGACTTGGAGTCAATAACAGCTGAATTCAAATATTGCCTCAGACACTTACTACAGATGAGAACTTGGACAAATCATTTACTCTCTCAACAACTATTGTTTCTTTTTCTATAAAATGGCAATAAGAGTAACTCTTAGCCCATAGGGTTGTTGTGAGGACCAAAGGAAAAAAACACACGTAAAACAGTTTACAAACCATAAAGTGCTATATAATACCTGCTGTCGTAATTATTGTTATTTTTTATTGTGTTCTATGAAATGACAAAATGGACAATTTCAGAGGAAACTGGGAAGACCTCTACAAACAGATGCAGGGTGAAGTGAGCTAGAGAATCAAAACAATTTATACATTTAAATGACATTATAGAGAAAAATAACTTTGAAAAAAGTCTTTAGAATTTTGATTAATGTAATAATAAACCATAATTCCAGACTACTGAATAGGAATTACTCCCCACCTCCTGTGAGGGAGGCAATGTATTTAAAATACAATATGACATTTTTTTTTTTAACACAGAGATATGGGAATCTTTTTTGTTGGATCTGAGGGTTTTCTTTCGTCCTTTCCTTTTTTGTTCAAGTGAGGGCACAATAGAAGACATAATGAATGCTTGTAAAAAATTTTTAAATAAAAAAGTACTCTAGTTTTTAAGAAAAAATCATATAGCATAGTAATATTCCATTATATTCAAATACTATAATTTACTTAACCACTCTTATTCCCTAGTTGGTAGTCCTCTACTTTTTTTTTACAGTTACTTTTACTAATAGACTGTAAGATCCTTGAGGACAAGTATTGTATCTTTCTTTCTTTTTTCATCATATAACCAGAGTCTAGCAAATAGGACGTCCTCAAAAAATTCTTGTTAATTGTTTGATTGAATTCAGATCCTGGGCCTCCAAATCCAGTATTCTTTCCTCAATTCTATGTTGTCTTCATTCCTGTCCTTTACAATTACTGGTATTCAAAGTTTGGTATCACTGTTGGAAGGGGGCAGGATTATTTGTCTGAATCAACTGTCCAAGAGTACCCTTGACCCCCAGACAGAATTCTAGGAAAACAAAAGGGAAAGCAGAACAGAGGCAGTTTCTTTGCCATCAGTTGCCTGCTTCTCAACAGGACCACCCCCATTTCTTTCAGTCAGCATATGAGCCAGGATTTATGTTTTATTTTTACTAGAAACAGCTTGAGCAAAGATTCTGGCACAGATGATAACTCTTTTGGCAGCAAATGACTATATACACTGACCCTATATAGTGACCTCTGGTTATGTTTCATTTACTCTTGGGGGAAAAAAAAGACATCTGTAGACTTCAGAGGATGTAAAGCTTAGTGGTGTTTGAATACACAAGTTTCTGTTTTTTAATGTAAATTGGGTCCTCACTGCTGCACAACAGTCCTTTTTTAAGTTTCTCATTGGCAGTCTCTCTCATGTCTCCTTATCGCATTTTCCACGATGGTTGTTACAAACCTTGTCTCCATCTGTAAGTCCAGAGAGCCAGGAAGTGATCTGCCCATTCTAGCTGAGTATGAGGATACCACAAGAATAGAAAAGATAGCCAGGTTCTGTGGGACCAGAGATGTGAATTATCTTGGCCATGTGTGTGGTCCCATCACCCCCCCCCCCACCTCTACTCTCAGCAGATGACCTCACCCACTTTACTGAGAAAACTGAGACAATCAGATGTGAATTTTCTCAATGCATGTACTTGATAACTCAAAACCTCTATTTCTCCACCAATTCTTTCCTCCTTTGTTCTAATTTATCACTCTCTCGTTTTCACTGTTAAACTTCCAGAACTAGTCATCTACCCTAGATTTTTCTGTTTTCTCACCATCTGTCCAATCTTCAGCCACTGGAATGAGGATTTTGACTCTCTCACAGGTCACTGGACTTAAATGCTAAATTGAATGATCCTTCCTTAAACCATCTTTTTCTTGACCTTTCTGCAGCTCTAAAAATTGCTCATGACTTCTTCCTAGATACCCTACTTATTCCATCATTTTCTGTGATACTCCTGGTTCCAGTTTCTCATCACGCTCTAAGCCTCCTTTACTGGTTCATTTTCATCACCCCCTACACTGCCTAAGGCTAGTTCCTTAGCACCTATCTCTTTTTATATTCTTTCTCTTGGCAACCTTATCTACTCTCTTGGGTTTAATTATCATCTCTATTCAGATGGCACCCTTGAAAAGTAAAAATAGACTTACCAGAAGACTCCCACATTTTTTGGTAGATTTTCTGTGGAGGATGGATAGAAGAGCATAGAAAAAATTGAACAAGATAAGTAAACAAAGGTGGATTGAAATTAGAATTAAGGGAAGGAATACCTCTCTAAACAAGAATCTGATATTGAAGCACGTATTGAATAAGCACAAGATTATCATCTTAAGTGTCTTTGGTTTTAATATGCATTCATATTTCACACATTTCAATATTCACACACACAGGAACCCATCATTGTCATTCTTTCCAGCATTTGTATGCACACAATCCAATAGTGAGATTTCGAAGGAAGGTGAAGTTCTATCTATCTATCTATAGATGGGAGACAGAATACGCAGCAGCTTCCCTCTGTGTGCATTGGACTCCTCATCATATGCCCCATTTCACAATGGAGGCTGTCATGGTCAGCTCACCCTTATTTGCATTATTTTTTGTCTCTACTTTCTGTTGGGTAATGGATGGGAGTTACCCTGACGCATTGTCGCAGATGTGGCCATGAGCTGGGTTGAACCCTGCCATGTTCCATCGTTCTCACCCTGGGTGGGAGTGTTTCTATGTTGTATTTAAAGTCCTTTTTCTTATCATAGAGCAGTTTTCCGAGTGTTATCTGTTCCCTGGCAATTTGGATAATTTGATTGCAAACATGAACCACACACTTTAACTTAGGAATCTCTAGTTAAATACCCCAGGCAATCTGTGCTTGGCTCTATACTATTTAACATTTTTATAAATGTCTTGAGTAAAGATGGAAATGGCATGCAAATCAAATTTGCAGAGCTAGGAAGAATATATAATAATCTAGAAGACAGATAGGATTCCAAATAATATTGACAGGATTAAACAATGGGCTCTATGAACTAAGATGAAACTTCATAGGAAGTTGTTTATCTGGAAAACATGTGGAAGCTTTAGAAGCATGCAAACAGTACAAGTATGATATGGCAGCCAAGGAAGCTAATGAAATCTTGGGCTGTGTAAAGAAAGGCATAGCTTCCAGTAATAGAGATAATACTTCTGCTATATCCTGCCCTGCCTGGTCAGACTACAGCACATCTGGAGTATTGCATTCAATTCTGAGTGTCCCGTTTTAGAAAGGATATTGATAAGCTGGACAGTGTCCTGAGGAGAGTAACTAGAATGAGGAAGGAAGAGCAGCTAGGTTGCTCAGTGGATAGGGTGCCAGGCCTGGCTTGGGAGAACCTGAGTTCAAATCTGGACTCACACACTTCCTTTGGGACCCTGGCTGAGTCACTTAATTCCAGTTGCCTAGCCCTTACTGCTGTTTGACCATGGAATTTGTACTTGGTATTTCACCCATTAGTAAGGATAAAAAAGAATTAGGAAGAATCTTAAGTTAATACTATAATAAAAGTTGGTTGAAGGAACTGGGGAAGTATAGGTTGGAGAAAAAAAACACTTAAGTTGGACATAACACCTGTCTTTGAAGGGCTGTAACATGGAGGAAGGATTAGCCTTGTTCTTTTTGGACCTGAAGGGAAGAAGTAGGAGCAATGGGTGAGTAAAAAGAGTTAAATTAAGGTTTGATGTTAGGAAAAACTTCCTAATAATTAGAGTCACCCCAAATTGAAATGGGCTGCCCAAGGAGGCAATAGGGCTCTCCGTTCTTTTGAGTTCATGTTGGATGACTGCTTGACAGGTACATTGAAGAGGAATTTATTGTTCAGTTCTGAGTTGAACAAACTGGCCACTGGGGTTGATTTCAAGTCTCCAATTTCTTGGAATCTTTGGAGGAAGTCTTAGACTTGTCCTGAATCCCCCTTCTCCCAAGGACAAAAACTAGGACAATGTCTAGAAGTCGCAAATGGGAAGATTTTGGCACAATGTCAGGAAACAAGTTCCTAGCAGTCAGAGATACTGTGAAATGGATAATAGAAGCCACTCACTATGAGTTCTCTAGTCTCCAGTACTGTTTGTCATTCTCTCTGCCTCTGCTCTAGTATTCTACTATTGTTTGATAATAAGGTAGCCCTTCTCTTTGGCAGGTCCACCTCCTCTACCTCCATCCTCCATCCTCTTCCCTCTTTTATCCTCAGGCTGATTGCCTTACACAGTCATCCTTCCTCTCCCACCTCTCTTTAATCTTCAATCTCCCCCTATCGATTGTCTCCTTTCTTGCATGATACACACATGCCTAGGTTTCTCTCAACCATAACAACAAAAAACAATGATAAATGCTATAACAATAATAATTATTAAGAAGATCTCACTTGATTTACTGATTTTTCAGACTTTTTATACATTGCAATCCTTCCCACGCCCTAGAGTCCAGGACAACTGGTTGTCCATCATATATAATATTTGACCTCATCTCTCAGTACCTTTGCACTGGATGTCCCTTATTGCTTGGAATGTGATTCCCCCCTTTCTTCTATTTTTAGAATCCCTAGCTTCCTCAGAATTTCATCCTAAACTCAACCCCCTATATCAGTGATGCGCCAAAGATGGCACACAGAGTGCTCTCTGTGGTCACCCCCCCAAGTTCCATACTAGAAAGGCAGAAGGACTCAAGGGGGGCTGTTCCCTTCCCCCTCTCCACTGTGCCTGATGATATTTTTTTACATCTCCCGTCCCTTTGCCCAGCAGCCCAATGAGAGCACACAGGGAGTAAGGTGGGGTGGCTCACAGGTGGCAGAGCTGGAGGGAAGCAGAGTTCTCAGACCACTCCCCTCCCCCTCTCTACAAGTGCTGAGAATATTCCTCACTTCACCCACCCCTCCACCCAGTAGCCCAATGGGAGCGCTTTCTTCCTCCCTTGTGTGGGTTAAATGGGGGTGGTGGTGTGCACCCAGCACTCAGTGTGGGGAAAGGGCATGGCATGTGGTCTCTAGTGGGGGTGGGCATGGCACCTGGCACTCCATTTCTAAAAGGTTTGCCATCACTGCCCTATATGAAGACTTACCTGATTCCTCACCTACTAACGTCTCCACCTACAAAATTATTTTGTGTCTATCCATTTATTTGTTTACAAAAACTCGTATCTTCCATCCTAGAACCCATACTGTATATTGGTGTATTGTTTCCAAGGAAGAAGCGTGGTAAGGGCTAGGCAATGAGGGTTAAATGACTTGCCCAGGGTCACACAGAGAGAAAATGTATGACGCCAGATTTAAACCCAAGGTCCTTCTATCACTAGACCTGGCTCTCAGTAACTGAACCACCTCACTGATTCCTTTGCATTTGTTTAGTATTTATTTTGTATTCACATACATTCCTACCCCACTCCCAATAGAGTATAACTTACTTGGAGGCAGGGAATGTTTTGGTGTTGTTCTCTTTGTATCCCTAATGCCTAACAGTGCCTGGTTCATAGCAGAAACTTAAATGTGTGTTGATTGAAAGGCTAGAATGAGCTTTCTTGAGAGCTAGTGGTTCTCCTCTCCCTTCAACAACTTATTCTTGTTCAGGTACATGTTGAACTAGGTGCCCTTTAGGTCCAAGCAACTTTGGCACTCTCTGATTTGCATCTAGTTATTGTATTCTTCATCTGAACATAACTAGACTTTCCTCTTGTGGTTATTTATTTGCTCCCTTAATATATAAAAGGTTATTATGATTACCATCAATTAATAAGCATTTATTACACCTACAATGTGTCAGACACTGTGTTAAGTACTGGTTATATGATAAGTATAATAAGTAATTATTGGGACAGCGAAGTGCTCAGTGGATAGCATGGTATGCCTGGAGATGGGTTATCTTGAGTTCAAATCTGGCCTCAGATAGTTCTTAGCTGTGTTACCCTGGGTAAGTCATTTAACCCCCTTGCCTAGCCTACACTGCTTTTATGCCTTGGAACTGACTCTTAGTATTGATTCTAAGACAGAAGATAAGGGTTTTAAAAAACAATTCATATTGCTTTGTATTGCATTCACCTTGGTTTTCTATAATGTTAACACGAATAGCTAGCATTTATATAGCACTTTAAGGTTTACAAAGCACTTTATATATGTGCCCCAACTGATTCTCCCAAAAATCCTGTGAGGAAGGTGCTATTATTACACCCATTTTACAGATGACAAAACTGAGACATCGAGGTTAAGTAATTTGCCAGGTTCAGGAAGCTAGGGAACATCTGAGGCAAAATTCAAATTCAGGCCTCCCTCACTCTGAGTGAGTCCTACACTCTATCCATCCACCAGGTCACTTGACATTAGTCATTGAGCTATTGTCCTCCTTAAAAAAATACCTCTTGTTTCTATAGCATTTTCAAATTCACAACATATTTTACTCACAATATCACAAGAAGTGCAAATCATGTGGTTGAGAAAATTGAGGCACAGAGGAAACTGAGATCAACCCAGTTCCAAGGTCCAAGCCCACAGCGATTTCTGCTCATTATACCACTGCTGCCTCTTGCCATAGCAGTCTCTGACCATAGTCGACTATCTTTCCACTTTTCCCAGTCACTCACTCATGCTAATCCTCCTCTTCACTCTTATTGTGCTCATCAGTCCCTTGACCTTTCCCCATTTTCCCAGTCTATCGCCATCACTCTGGCTTCACTTATCTCCTTATCAAGCCTCGGCCTTATAATCAGCCACTTTAATAGTTTGCTAGCCACCACCTTGGGATCCCAAATCCCTTGACCTTCAGTTATTCTCACCTTCCTAAACCTCAATTCTGGATGAGGACCAACTTCTAATTTCTCTTATTCTTCCCCTGAAGTGCTGAATATTGCATAGTGCTACATTTACTGGTTGTATTCATCATATCATACGCTGCAGGAGCTTAGCCAACACTCAATAATCCTATTATTGAACTTTTAGGGATTCCCAACCATATTTATAATGGTTCCAAACTGTACTACCTTAATGTAATAACTGTTCCTTCTCTCCTTCCATCCATGCTTCCTTCCTTCCTTCCATCCATGCTTCCATCCATGCTTCCTTCCTTCCTTCCTTCCTTCCTTCCTTCCTTCCTTCCTTCCTTCCTTCCTTCCTTCCTTCCTTCCTTCCTTCCTTCCTTCCTTCCTTCCTTCCTTCCTTCCTTCCTTCCTTCCTTTCTTCCTTTCTTTCTTTCTTTCTTTCTTTCTTTCTTTCTTTCTTTCTTTCTTTCTTTCTTTCTTTCTTTCTTTCTTTCTTTCTTTCTTTCTTTCTTTCTTTCTTTCTTTCTTTCTTTCTTTCTTTCTTTCTTTCTTTCTTTCTTTCTTTCTTTCTTTCTTTCTTTCTTTCTTTCTTTCTTTCTTTCTTTCTTTCTTTCTTTCTTCCTTTCTTTCTTTCTTTCGTTTCCTAGCACCTAGTATAATTTATGGCAAATGTTTAATAAATGTTTGCAGGCTGATTGATTAATGTTGTCTCTTTGCTCCCCCCTCCTGCCTCCATCCCCATAGAATACAAACTTCTTGAGAGTAGGGATGGTGCCATTCTTTGTACTTTTATCTCTAGTGCTGAACACAGTACCTAGCACACAACAGGCAATGAATACATCTTGCTTGATTGATTATAAACTTTAAAGAAATTTAGAAATGGAAATTATTTTTAAGTGCAAAAGGAAACAAAGGTGCTTAGTGGTCATCTGGTCCAGGGGTTCTTAACCATTTTTATGCCATGATCCCCTTTGGTAGTCCAGTGGATGGACTCCAATTTCAGAACCAACATTTTTTACAAAGGAAATCAATCATATTGAAATGCAGCAATCAAAATATGTTTAAAAAATTCAAGTTCACAAACTCTAGGCTAATAACCTTTGCTCTTAGCCTAACTTTTGCTTTGCAGCAGATAAATACTTTAGGGGTAAGTCACAAGGTAGTAAGAAGCAGAATTCAACCATTATGTCAAGCTATCTCTTGTTTGAGAAAATTCAGTAACAACTTATGCCATCCTGGGAACAGAAGTGTGGATGAATTTCCTGGAGGAATTTTTGTCCTGAGTTCCAATGTCAAACTCCTGAAATTAAAATATCAGATTGGATCTTTTTGTTTAGCCAGTTGAGAACACCCCTTTCCAAAGTGCCAGTACACTGTTCCAAAGCATGGACAGTGGATAAGTAGTTGCCACAGTAAAAGCAATGTAAGCCCCAAAACCCCAGGGATCATGGGATGCTGTCCCCAGTCAGATCCTGCTCTGGCTTTGCAACACTAGCCCTGTACAGAATCTTTTCACTTAGCTCAACACATGGCTTTTTAGCACCATCTTCATGCAGTGTTCTGCTTAATCTCAAACACACTTGGCTCCTAATTTGGAACTTCCCAAACAAATGTCATTCAGCCAAGTTTGACAGGCTCCCGCCTACTACAAAGTGCTGTTAAATCCATAGTTATTTACCATGCAAACATAGACCCTTTTGAGCTTTCGCTTCCTTATCTGTAAAATGGGTAGGTAATATCTGCACTTGGATCTTCTTAGAGTTATTGTGGGAAAATTACTTGGTAAAGTATTATATGGAAGTGAATTTCCATCATTATCATCATCATCCATCTTATTCTTCTCATACTTTTTAGTGGAATTAATATGGAAATGGTCTTGGGACTAGTCACTGCCCTGCTATTATTATTCTTGTATATTTGAAGTTCTTTGGGCAATTGACTTAGTGGATAAAATAACTGATTTTGTAATTGAATAAAAGTATTAGAATGCAAGCTCATTTTCTGTAGGCTTAGTTAAATCATCTCTAAGACAATTCCAATAGCAGTTAGATTAACAGTGATGAAATATGACTTTTCTGTGCTCATATGGTTTTTATTTCTTCCATAAAGTCTCTGTTTTTTGTAAGTTGTTCATTTGTCATAATTTGGAAACAGTTGAATATTTGACATCTATTACAAGATTGTTCTTATATTTTTATGGGTAAATGTTATGTTTAAGTGATTTTGGGCAATAATTTAGTCTGTTATGATGCTTTGAATTCTCAAGATATTTGCTGAAAAGATATTTTGAGGTTTGTATTTGTGATATGTTACTCTATTATTCACTAGTAAACCCTGAAGACAAAAGGGGGAGCATCTGTACCTGACAGATTCCAGAAATCCAGCCTCAGGGCTGACAATTAATGTCTTCTCTTGGCCCAGCATCCAATTGTGAACTTCCTTGCCTATATGACACCTACTCTGATTTCTATGGATTCTATTGGTTTTTTTTTTTTAGCTGCCCTCATGTTCTTTTATTCCTGTCTCCACCAACAGTATCCCAGCCATGTCTCAAACTAATACTGTCTGTTTGTTCCACTCTGCTCTCAGGAATTCCCATTCCATAATGAAAAAAAATTCATCTATCTGTTACATTCTTTCCACCTAATAATGCTTATTGAGGCCTGACTCTTTTCTGACAACATGGCATCTCTGGATATCTTGTATGACTTTGGTTGTACCTTCTCTTATAATAGTCTTGGAGGAAGATTTGGAGTACTCATTGTACCTCATTTGTCACTTCCAGATTCTCCTTTTACCTCCTTCACTCAATAACCTTTCTTCCTTTGAATTCACTCAATTGAAGTGTTCTATTCAATCAAAATTATAGTAACTGCAACATGCTAACATTCAAGTTATTCTCCCTCCTTCCTTAAGGAATTCAGAATCCGGCTCTTCCCTAAATGCTGTCTTTCTTCCAGAGGATGTTAATATCTATGTCAGTGCTCCTCAAACTCCCTAACCTTCCATTTCTTCTATCTCCTCAAGTCCCATTACCTACCTCTTCACTCTATCTCAATCCCACCCTATGGATGATGACACACTAGATCTTACCATTGTTCATAAGGGTTCTACTTTATTTTTTAATATTTGTATAGATATTTTCTTTTACCAATTACATTTAATAACAAATGTTTTACAAAATTATATAATCCAAATAGTCTCTCTCCTTCCCTTCCCTACCCTTTCCTGAAGCTGGTAAACAATTCAATCTGGTTTATACATGTATTATCACACAAAACACATTTCTATATTGTTCATGTTTGTAAGAGAATACTCACGTAAAGCCAATCCCCCTAATAACTAACATGAAAAATCATAGCCTTTGATCTGCATTCTGACTCCAACAGTTCTTTCTCTATAGGTGTAGATTTCTTTATCACACGTCCCCCCAAACTATCCTGGTGCATTGTATTGCTGAGAGTCAAGGATTCTGCTTTCTTAATGAGAAAAGTAGAAACTTTAATGAGAAAAGTGGGTAATGGTAAGTTCTAGTGACATTCCTTTATATGACTATAACATCCTTTGTTTCACTCTTGATATGAACATTGAACTTCTTTGTTCCTATCAAGAATTCCAAACCCTCTACCTCTCAGTATTTTCTCAGAACTCATGCTCTGATTTCACTTTCCTCCCTCTGCCCAAATAGAGAGTTATTCTCATCCTTCCCTCTCCTCTGACCCTACATCCTTTACTCCCTTGCCCTATTTCTTTTCTCTTTCTAAACCTCAACCCTGGGTTCCTCCAATGATCACTTGTCCTCTTCTCCTACTGTAGGAAGGTGAAGGGATTCTCACAACTGTGCTGTTGAGGTGTATTACAAATTCATACCATCTAGCTAGCAAGGCGGTCCTTTTATTCCTCCCTAAATGATTCTTTATCTTATTCTCCCTCAGAAGTGATTTCATACCTTCTTTTCCCTTCCTCAAGTCCCTCTCTCCCATCTCTACTCTTGTTCCTCTCAAAAGAGGACCTTTTATCTTACTGAAAAAAACTTGAGGCTATTTGATATGAACTCCCTCTTCTCTCATTATTATGCTCTTCATCTCAAAATCCTTTGACATAATCTTTAACTGTCTTCTACTTTTCCTGTAGTTTCTGACAAAGAGCTAGGCCTTTTCCTTTACTAGACCAACTCCTTTATTTGTATACTTCATTCCATCCCATCCAGTTTTCTCAAGCAAATTACATCCTTGATTACTTTTGCTCTTCCCAAACCTTTTCCTTATCAACTGATTCCTCCCCCATAGTATTAAAAAATGCCCAAGTATTCCCATTCTTAAAAATATTTCACTAGATCCTTTCATTCTCTCAAATTATTATCCTATATCATTCCTCATTTTCTCAGGCAAATTCGTTGAAAAAATGAATTTTTTACACTTGTTGCCTCAACTTTCTTCCATTTCGCCCTTAAATATTTATAAATTGGCTTTCAATCTGATCAGTCAAATGGAATTATTCTTTACAAAGTTACCAATGATTGCCAAATCATATGGTCTTTTCTTAGTTCTAACTCTTTTCTATATATCTTCTATATTAGACACTTTTGGTTACCCTCTTCTAGATACTCTCTTCTTTCTGGGTTTTCATGACACCATTCTACTTTGGTTTGCCTTCTTCCTATCTGTCTACTTCTCAGTTTTCTTTTATTGGCTTATCTAGATCATGCACCCTAATGATATTGGCTATGGCCATGGCCCCTACATATTCCCCAAAGTTCTGTCTTAGGTTCTCTTCTTCCCTATAATCTCATCAGATACTGTGGATATAACTATTCTCTCTATGTAGATGATCCCCACATCTATATTTCTACATGTAGACCTAGTCTCTTCCACAAAGTCTCTTCCCACATCCAAAATATTACAGTCTGTCTCATTTGTCTAAAACTGAACTCATTATCTTTCCAATTAGAGCCTTCTCTCTTTTAACCTTTCCTCACTGATGAAGGCACCCACCATTCTTTCAGTTTCTCCAGTTCAGAATCTTGGCATTTTCCTTGATTCCTCCGTCTTCCCATATATACACTCAGTCAGCAAATCCAGATATTTCTATCTTCACAACATCTCTCAAATATGATCTCTTCATTCCACTCACATAGTGGATATTTTAGCTCAGGCCCTCATCACCTTTCCCTAGATTATCACAATAGCATCCTATTTGCTTTCCCCGCCTCAAATCTCTCATTACCTCTCATTACTACCTCTGGGCTGTCCTATATTCAGCTGCCAAAGTAATCTTCTTTAAGCACAAATTGAACTATATGACTCTCCTATTTAACTAACTCCAGTAGCTTCATGTTGCATATAGGATGAAATACAAACTCCCAATTTTTTTTAAACCCTTATCTTCCGTCTTGGAATCAATACTGTGTATTGGTCCCAAGGCAGAAGGGTGGCAGGGGCTAGGCAGTGGGGTTTAAGTGACTTGCCCAGGGTCACACAGCTGGGAAGTGTCTGAGACCAAATTTGAACCCAGGATCTCCCATCTCTAGACTTGACTCTCAATCCACTGAGCTACCCAAGTGCCCCTAAACTCCCAAGTTTAACTTTTAAAAGCCTATATAAATTGACTCCAATGTATTTTTTCAGACTTATTGAACTTTTTTCTCTTTCCCACACTCTATGATTCAATCAAGCCAGTTTTCTTGTACATGCTATCTCTAAGTCTTTGTAATGGCCATTTCCCATACTTATATTTACTTCCTCCCTTTTTCCGCCTTAGTGAGTCCTCTATTTCCTTAGTGTAGTCCAATATCATCTTCTTCATGAAGCCTTCCCACTCCTCCTCACTCTTAAACTCTTATATTTAACTATTTTATGCATATTTATATTTATTTTAATATATTTAATTTAATCTTTAAACTTATTTTATATAAAATTATGTATTTATTAACTTTATATCAATATTTATTTATAAATAATATTTTATATTTATTATTTTAACAAATTATAAATGTGTATTTATTCCCTACATTTATATTTTAATAATAAAATAATTATTTTTAATATAATTTACATCTGTTATTTTATTACATTTTTTCTTTACATTTATTTACTTTTTATTCTTTATATTTATGCTATGTCTGTATATATGTATGTGTGTGTATACTTACCATCTTTCCCTCTCAGAATGCAAACTCTTATTGAGTAGAGATTATTTTATTCTTTCTACTTGTATTCCCAGTATTTTCCAGGCCTGGCACACAGTATGTGTTTAATATCTATTTCTTGATTGACTGAAGTGCCTCATAACAGGATAAAGAGGGGGGCTATCATTCAGATCTTTTTTTTTTTAATATTTTATTTGATCATTTCCAAGCATTATTCATTAAAGACATAGATCATTTTCTTTTCCTCCCCCCACCCCCCATAGCCGACGCGTAAATCCACTGGGCATTAGATGTTTTCTTGATTTGAACCCATTGCTATGTTGATAATATTTGCATTAGAGTGTTCATTTAGAGTCTCTCCTCTGTCATGTCCCCTCAACCCCTGTATTCAGGCAGTTGCTTTTCCTCAGTGTTTCTACTCCCACAGTTTATCCTCTGATTATGAATGTTTTTTTTTCTGCTGGATCCCTGCAGATTGTTCAGGGACATTACACCGCCACCAATGGAGAAGTCCATTATGTTCGATTATACCACAGTGTATTAGTCTCTGTGTACAATGTTCTCCTGGTTCTGCTCCTCTCGCTCTGCATCACTTCCTGGAGGTTGTTCCAGTCTCCATGGAACTCCTCCACTTTATTATTCCTTTTAGCACAATAATATTCCATCACCAACATATACCACAGTTTGTTCAGCCATTCCCCAATTGATGGGCATCCCCTCATTTTCCATTTTTTTGCCATCAAAAAGAACGCAGCTATGAGTATCTTTGGACAAGTCTTTTTCCTTATTATCTCTTTGGGGTATATACCCAACAGTGCTATGGCTGGATAAAGGGGCAGATTTTTAACGCCCTTTGGGCATGGTTCCAAATTGCCCTCCAGAATGGTTGGACCAATTCACAACTCCACCAGCAATGAATTAATGTCCTAACTTTGCCACATCCCCTCCAGCATTCATTACTTTCCTTTGCTATCATGTTAGCCAATCTGCTTGGTGTGAGGTGATACCTCAGAGTTGTTTTGATTTGCATCTCTCTCATTATAAGAGATTTAGAACACTTCTTCATGTGCTTATTAATAGTTTTGATTTCTTTATCTGAGAACTGCCTATCCAAGTCCCTTGCCCATTTATCAATTGGAGAATGGCTTGATTTTTTGTACAGTTGATTTAGCTCTTTATAAATTTGAGTAATTAAACCTTTGTCAGAGGTTTCTATGAAGATTTTTCCCAGTTTGTTGTTTCCCTTTTGATTTTAGTTACATTGGTTTTGTTTGTGCAAACGCTTTTTAATTTGATGTAGTCAAAATTATTTATTTTACATTTTGTGATTCTTTCTATGTCTTGCTTGGTTTTAAAGTCTTTCCCCTCCCAAAGGTCTGACATGTATACTATTCTGTGTTTACCCAATTTACTTATGGTTTCCTTCTTTATGTTTAAGTCATTCACCCATTTTGAATTTATCTTGGTGTAGGGTGTGAGGTGTTGATCTATTCCTAGTCTCTCCCACACTGTCTTCCAATTTTCCCAGCAGTTTTTATCGAATAGTGGATTTTTGTCCCAAAAGCTGGGATCTTTGGGTTTATCGTATACTGTCTTGCTGAGGTCGCTTTCCCCCAGTCTATTCCACTGATCTTCCTTTCTGTTTCTTAGCCAGTACCAAATTGTTTTGATGACTGCTGCTTTGTAATATAGTTTAAGGTCAGGGACTGCAAGGCCCCCATCATATGTGTTTTTTTTCATTATTTCCCTGGATATCCTTGATCTTTTGTTCTTCCAAATGAATTTTGTTATGGTTTTTTCTAAATCAGTGAAGAAGTATTTTGGTAGTTCAATGGGTATGGCACTAAATAGATAAATAAGTTTGGGCAGGATGGTCATTTTTATTATATTGGCTCATCCTATCCATTAGCAGTTAATGTTTTTCCAATTGCTCAAGTCTAGTTTTAGTTGTGTGGAGAGTGTTTTGTAGTTGTGTTCATATAGTTCCCATGTTTGTCTCGGGAGATAGATTCCTAAGTATTTTATTTTGTCTAGGGTAATTTTGAAAGGGATTTCTCTTTCTAGTTCTTGCTGCTGAGCTGTGTTGGAGATATATAGAAAAGCTGATGATTTATGTGGGTTTATTTTGTATCCTGCAACTTTGCTAAAGTTGTTGATTATTTCAATTAGCTTTTTGGTTAAATCTCTAGGATTCTTTAAGTAGACCATCATGTCATCTGCAAAGAGTGATAACTTGGTCTCCTCCTTGCCTATTTTGATGCCTTCAATTTCTTTTTCTTCTCTAATTGCTACTGCTAGTGTTTCTAGTACAATGTCAAATAGTAGAGGTGATAATGGGCATCCTTGTTTCACTCCTGATCTTATTGGGAATGCGTCTAGTTTATCCCCATTGCAGATGCTATTAGCTGATGGTTTTAGATATATACTGTTTATTATTTTTAGGAATGACCCTTCTATTCCTATGCTTTCTAGTGTTTTTAATAGGAATGGGTGTTGTATTTTATCAAATGCCTTTTCTGCGTCTATTGAGATAATCATGTGGTTCTTGTTGGTTTGCTTGTTGATGTGGTCAATTATGTGGATGGTTTTCCTAATATTGAACCAGCCCTGCATCCATGGTATAAATCCTACTTGATCATGGTGAATGATCCTTCTGATCACTTGCTGGAGTCTTTTTGCTAGTATCCTATTTAAGATTTTTGCATCTATATTCATTAGGGAGATTGGTCTATAGTTTTCTTTCTCTGTTTTTGACCTGCCTGGTTTTGGAATCAGTACCATGTTTGTGTCGTAAAAGGAGTTTGGTAGAACTCCCTCTTTGCTTATTATGTCAAATAGTTTGTATAGTATTGGGATTAACTGTTCTCTGAATGTTTGATGGAATTCACTGGTGAATCCATCAGGCCCTGGGGATTTTTTCTTAGGAAGTTCTTTGATGGCTTGTTGGATTTCATTTTCTGATAGGGGATTATTTAAGAATTCTATTTCTTCTTCTGTTAGTCTAGGCAGTTTGTATTTTTGTATATATTCATCCATATCACTAAATTGGTGTATTTATTGCCATATAATTGGGCAAAGTAATTTATAATGATTGCCTTAATTTCCTCCTCATTGGAGGTGCTGTCCCCCTTTTCATCTTTGATGCTGTTAATTTGCTTTTCTTCCTTCCTTTTTTTATTAGATTGACCAGTACTTTGTCTATTTTGTTTGTTTTTTCAAAGTACCAGCTTCTTGTCTTATTTATTAAATCAATAGTTCTATCACTTTCGATTTTATTAATTTCTCCCTTAATTTTTAGGATTTCTAGTTTGGTTTTCTGCTGGGGGTTTTTAATTTGATCACTTTTGAGTTTTTTTCATTTGCATTTCCAATTGATTGATCTCTGCTCTCCCTTGTTTGTTAATATAAGCATTCAGGGATATGAATTTACCTCTGATTACCACTTTGGCTGCATCCCAAAAGGTTTGAAAGGATGTCTTGCCATTGTCATTTTCCTCGGTGAAATTATTAATTGTTTCTATGATTTCTTCTCTAAACGATTTTGGAGTATCATATTGTTTAATTTCCAATTAGTTTTTGATTTGGTTTTTTCCACGTACCATTACTGATTATTATTTTTATTGCCTTGTGATCTGAAAAGGCTGCATTTATTATTTCTGCTTTTCTACATTTGTATGCCATGTTTCTGTGACCTAGTGTATGGTCAGTCTTTGTGAATGTGCCATGTGGTGCTGAGAAGAAGGTGTATTCTTTTTTGTCCCTATTTATTTTTCTCCATATGTCTATTAATTCTAATTTTTCTAAGATTTCATTCACCTCTTTTACCTCTTTCTTATTTATTTTTTTTATTTGATTTATCTAAATTTGATAATGGTTGGTTCAAGTCTCTCACTAATATGGTTTTACTGTCTATTTCTTCCTTCAATTCTCCTAGTTTCTCCATTAGAAATTTGGGTGCTATATTATTTGGTGCATATATGTTGATTAGTGATATTTCCTCATTATCTAAAGTCCCTTTTAACAGAATGTAATTACCTTCCCTATCCCTTTTAATCAGGTCTATTTTTGCTTTGGCTTTATCAGATATCATGATTGCAACTCCTGCCTTCTTTCTGTCAGTTGAGGCCCAGAAGGTCTTACTCCATCCTTTAATTCTGACCTTTTGGGTGTCTACCCGCCTTATGTGTGTTTCTTGGAGACAACATATGGTAGGGTTTTGGATTCTAATCCATTCTGCTATTCGTCTATGTTTTATGGGTGAGTTCATCCCATTCACGTTCAAAGTTATTATTGTCACTTGTGGACTCCCTTGCATTTTGATATCCTTCCCTAATTCTAACCTTTCTTCTTCAGCTCTAACTTTTTAATCCAGTGATTTATTTTAAATCCATCCCCCTTGTCCCCTCCTTTGATGTTTCCCTTTTTAGTCCCTCCCTTTTTGTTCCCTCCCCCTCCCCCCTCTCTTTCCCTCCCTTTTTGTTTTCCCTCTCCCCCTCCCCCCCCCTTGGTTTTCCCTTCTCCCTACCCTTGTTGGGTAAGATAGAATTCAAGATTCCAATGGATCTGGATGTTTTTCCCTCTCAGAGTTGATTTCCCTGAGATTAAGGTTTAAGTAAAAAAAAAACCCTCTCTTCCTCTCCTTCTTATAGGAGTTTTCTTCCCCTCCCCTTCCCATGTGAATCTTTGTGTGAGAAAGATTATTCTATTTGGTCTTTCTTTACCGCCTATTTAAACATTACATTGTCCCCACATGTTGGTATACATAGATTGATATAAATGTAGTCCTTATAGAAGAGAGTTTGAATAAAAGAAGAAGATAACATTTTTCTCCTTTCCCCTTTCCTTAATATTTACCTTTTCAGGCATTCCTTGCTCTTTGTTTTTCGGTATCAAACTTTCCACAGAGCTCTGGTCTTTTCTTTGCAAAAAGTTGGAAGTCTTCTATTTTGTTGAATGCCCATACTTTCCCTTGGAAGTATATAGTCAGTTTTGCTGGGTAGCTGATTCTTGGTTGAAGACCCAGCTCTCTTGCCTTTCTGAAGATCATGTTCCATGCCTTATGATCATTCAGAGTAGAACTTGCAAGGTCTTGTGTGACCCTGATTGGCATTCCTTTATATCTAAATTGTCTTTTTCTGGCTTCCTGTAGGATTTTTTCTTTTGTTTGATAGCTTTGGAATTTGGCAATTACATTCCTGGGAGTTGTCTTTTGGGGGTTTAGTATAGAAGGTGTTCTGTGAGCTCTGTCAGTGGCTGTATTGCCCCCTTGTTCTAGAATCTCTGGGCAATTTTCTTTGATTATATCTTGTATCACCATGTCGAGTTTGGTGTTTATTTCTGGCTTTTCTGGGAGTCCAATTATTCTTAAATTATCTCTTCTCCCTCTATTTTCCAGATCTATCACCTTGTCAGTGAGATATTTTATGTTCTCTTCTAATTTCTTGGTGTTTTGGCTTTGCTTTATTAATTCTTGCTCTTTTACACGATCGTTGTCTTCCAGCTGCCTGATTCTGGCCTTTAAAGCCTGGTTTTCCTTTTCAGTTTCATCACACCAGTTTTGTAGATGCGTGAATTTCTTTTGCATTATTTCCAACTTTTCCTCCCAGAAGGCTTCCATCTTTTTGGTCATTTCTGATTCAAATTCTTCATGGGTTTGTGGTGAGTTTCCATTTCCTTTGGAAGATTTTGGACCATTTTCTTGTATATCATCTTCTATCTCCTCTGTATTTTGTATTTTGGCTCCATAGAATGTGTCCAAAGTCGCCCCTTTCTTCTTATTTTTCTGGGGACCTTTCTTCTTATTTTTCTTGGGATTTTGGGGCTTCTGTGCTTCTGTGGAGTTTGCCATCTCTGAATGGGGACGATTAGCTTTTCTTATCTCTGTCTGGTGTTCAGAGGTTTTAGTCCTGGGCAGATTGTCCGTTATATGAGCTTTCCCTGGTTTGAACTGAGTATGCCTTAAGGCAGTGACTTTCACTGGAACTGGAATGGACGGATCTGGCCAGGGGGTTACACTCTCCCCCAGCTCTCTCTGTTTCCCTGCTGTTTGGGTGCCCCCTCGACTGGGTCGGGTTGCTTTCCGGAAGTTGCCTTCAGAATAGCTGGCCGTGAGGCTGTCTTGTTGGCCCTCAGGGTTACTGTTGTTTCAGAGGACCCTGCTCTCTGAGGGGGGAGGGGCCACGGCTTCCCAGAGCTCCGAGGGCAGTGACTTTCACTGAGACTCGGATGGAAGGATCCAGCCAGGGGGTTACAATCTCGGGTCTAAGTTTCCCTCTGTAGCCTTGGACTCGGCTCTCCTACCCCTTAGGTCCGAGTGATCTCGGATTCTGGCTTTTGAGGGGGGCTGTACCTTTTGATCCAGGTCCAGGTCCAGGAGGAGGATTCCCAGGGTCTATGCTGTTGATCATTTTGAATTTTGGAGCTCTAGGAGCATATAGTTTGAGATCGGTAGGGAAGGGTTTCCGGAGATCTGAACTTTAGCTTTCTCTAAGCCGCCATCTTGACCGGAAGTCTATCATTCAGATCTTTTAGAATTAGGTGAACAAGACTTTTATTCTTGGCATGGACACTAGATCATAATTTTACTCCAAATAAATTATGCCAGTTCTCTGAGATGCCCAATCTTCCCTGGGTTCTGCATGTGTGTAAGAGGTGGACGTGGGGGAAAGAGGGAAGACAAAATTGTATTTCCTAGTGATGTAGTATATATTGGCAACATTGAGCTGTCAAGATGTGGACATTCCTAATTTTGTTGATGTATAGATTTCCAACCAAATACTTGTGAATCATTAAAAAGATGTTAGAAGTCAAGGTGGGGTGGAAACATATGCTCAACCTTTGGTTAATGATTATTTCAGCACCTTGTATCATCAAGTTTGTTTCAACAGATATCTATCAACCACTTATTTGCTTATTTAAAACCTTTACCTTCCATCTGAGAATTAATATTGTGTATTGGTTCCAAGGTAGAAGAATGATAAGGGCTAGGCAATGGGGGTTAAGTGACTTGCCCAGGGTCACACAGCTGGGAAGTGTCTGAGGCCAGATTTGAAACTAGGACCTCCTGTCTCTGGGTCTGACTTTGTATCCACTGAGCTACCCAGCTGCCCCCTATTGGCCACTAATTTAAAAGAACTGTTAATCTCAAAGTGCTATATAAATGTTAACCATTATTTTACTTTTTGGATCATTAATCTTAGAAGCACAGGGTGTGATGTTGGGATGTAAGTGGAAAGAAAGGGAGACAGTTGAATTAGTAGCCTTAGTTTAGACACTTTCTACCAAGCCACTTAACCCTCTTTGCCTCAGTTTCCTCATCTGTAAAATGAGTTGGAGAAAGAAATGCAAACTCCTCCAGTATCTTTTCCAAGAAAACTCTAAATGGGGTTACAAAGAGTCAGATATGACTGAAACAACTGAACAATAGCAAAACCTGGGAGATTATGTTTGTCTTTTCATCCTTTTGAGACTCAGTTTATTCATCTATGAAATGTGGATATTAAAAGCAGTGCCATCTCCCTAATGGGGTTACAAAACTCTATGATGCCAATAATCAACAGAAAATCCCACTTCATATGTACGACCTTTTCTGAGCATCCCACCCTCCAGATGCTAACGTCTCCTTTCCCCTACCAAATTGCTTTGTATGTTGTTTGTCTGTATTCTATTGCTATTCAGTCATTTATTTGTATCCGACTCTTAGACATCCTGTGGGCCATACTATTCATCTGTGCTTCTTGTCTCCCCAATAGAATATAAACTCCCTGAAGGCAGATATTGTTTCATTTTTGTCTTTGTGTCTCCAGTGGCTTGTAAAATTGCCAGCATTTGGTAGGTGCTTAATAAATGCTTACAAATTGCGCAGACTCTTTACTGCACCATAAAGACTGTACAGACTGATTGCTAATCAATGAACAAGTATTTATTAATTTATTAATTAAGGGATTAGTAAAATATTTCCTGTTCTGAAGGTGATTTTATGCTATTGAGGCTAAAACAAACACATTTAAAGTAAATAAGTACACATCTTTAATAGGCAGAGACTGCTCTTCTCTGGTAAGGAAGGTACAACTTCTGTCCTCAGGGAGTTCAGCACCTAACAGGGCATAAAACACTAATAAAATAATACACCATATGGTGCAATTAATATGTTGTTTTGCGGTTGTTTCAGTTATGTCCAACTCTTTGTGACCCCATCTGTGGTTTTCTGGGCAAAGATACTTGAATGGTTTCACATTTCCTTTTCCAGGTTATTTTACATATGAGGAAACTGAGGCAAACAGAGTGAAATGACATTCCCAGGGTCACACAACTAGTAAGAGTCTGAAGCTAGATTTGAACTCATGAAGATGAGTCCTTCTGACTTCAGACCTGGATCTCTACCCCCTGTATCACCAGCTGCCCAATCAGTCCATAAGAGAGGTCCTACATACTTCTAAGGTCTAAGAAAGAAGCTCCTTACCAACTGGAGGGCTCAGTCAGAAGTGTGTTTCCTTCTACAACCCCCTAATGAAAACAGTGCTCATCAGACTTAGAGCATTTTAGAGATATTCTATTAATACTCATAGTACTCAGTGCTAGAAGACATGTTAAAAGTCATCCCAATCTCCTCATTTTACAGATGGGGAAACTGAGGCAACCGAGGGCAAGTAACTTACCTGAACTTACAAAGATAGTGGAGCCTAGATTGGAATCCTGGTTTTCTTTTCCAAATCTAGAACTCACTTAAAACCTATCAGTTTCCCTTTGGGTCCTCCCCCTAAAATAGCCATCCTGAACAAGGCATTCCAGATCGCAGACCACGTCAATGTTTGAGCCTAACTTTAGCGGATGATTCGACTCTTGCCCCTTTTCCCTTTGGGGTGCTACTTGGTTTTTCATCTTTTAGTCAAACAATAACAACATGTTGTCATTGTAGGAAAAGATGTCACAGAAGCCGACTTCGTATAAATATTATGTTAATGAAGACAGATGGGTCCAAACAACATCTGCAGGGGGTGGTGGGGCTGGTTTCTGTTTTCTGGTCCTGTTTCTTAATATAGTAACCTCGCATCAACATAGTTCTCATCCTGTTAGCCTTGTTCGCTTAGCAAACATTGAACTAGGGTATGAGGAAGTTTAAATTACCAATGATTGAGGATGTGTTTTCTAAACACATGGAACAGAGGCTAATTGCCTGAAAAGCTTGCTGAATGCTGAAGGGTAGAGTATTGAGTTGTTCCTGGAACATGATAAGGCAGAGCAACAATGTGGAAAGATCCCTGCATGGGGAGTTAGAGGGCCATGGTTCTGATCCCAGCTCGTCTATTTATTCTTCTCTTTTTTTCTTAGTGAAATGAGGGGTTAGGAATAGGTGATATTTAAGGTCCAATTTAAACCCTAGTTTCTATCATTTCAGAGAAAGTGTGCTATAAAGTTATAAGATGACACTGATGGTAAGGAAGACTTGGGTTCAAATTCTGTCACACTAGTTGTGTGGCCTTGGGAAAATCTCCATACCTCACTAAACATCAGATTGGAAGCAGCTCAGTGGATAGAGCTCTAGGACTGGAAGCAGGAAGGTCTGAGTTCAAATCCAGCCTCTGACATTCATTAGCTGTGTGACTCTGGGCAAGTGATTTCATCTTTGCTGGAGAAGAAATTGTCAAACCACTCCAGTGTCTTTGCTAGGAAAAACCCATGAACTGGGCAAAAAGAGTGGGATACAACAATAAAAAATCCTAGATGTCTTATCCATATTTGGGGATTATTACAAAGTCATATGAGGATTAAATGAGATAATATAAAGCAAAGTGCTCTCTTCCTTCCCTTCTCCTTCCTCCTTCCCCTCTCTTTCTTTCTTCTCCCTCATCTATTTCTTTTTTTTAACCTTGATTTATTTTTTCCTCTTAAACATTATTTTATTTGGTTATTTTCAAATATTATTCATTGGAAACAAAGATCATTTTCTTTTCCTCCCCCCTCCCAACACCCCTCCCATAGTTGACGTTCGATTCCACTGGGTATCTCATGTGTCCTTAATTTGAACCCATTTCCATGTTGTTTTAATTGCATTAGAGTGTTCATTTAGAGTCTCTCCTCAGTCATATCCCCTCTACCCCTGTATTCAAGCAGTTGCTTTTCCTCAGTGTTTTTACTCCCACAGTTTGTCCTCTGCTTGTGGATAGTGTTTTTTCTCCTAGATCCCTGCAGATTCTTCAGGATCACTGCATTGACACTAATGGAGAAGTCCATTGCATTCGATTGTGCCACAGTGTATCAGTCTCTGTGTACAATGTTTTCCTGGTTCTGCTCCTTTCGCTCTGCATCACTTCCTGGAGGTTGTTCCAGTCTCCATGGAATTCCTCCACTTTATTATTCCTTTGAGCACAATAGTATTCCATTACCAACATAGACCACAATCTGTTCAGCCATTCCCCAATTGAAGGGCATCCCCTCATTTTCCAGTTTTTTGCCACCACAAAGAGCGCAGCTATGAATACTCTTGTACAAGTCTTTTTCCTTATTATCTCTTTGGGATACAAACCCAGCAGTGCTATGGCTGGATCAAAGGGCAGACAGTCTTTTATCGCCCTTTGGGCATAGTTCCAAATTGCCCTCCAGAATGGTTGGAACAATTCACAACTCCACCAGCAATGAATTAGTGTCCCTACTTTGCCACATCCCCTCCAGCATTCATTACTTTCCATAGCTGTCATGTTAGCCAATCTGCTAGGTGTGAGGTGATACCTCAGAGTTGTTTTGATTTGCATCTCCCATCTATTTCTAATTTAAAAAAACCCTTTCTTTCTGATATAGAACCACTTCTAAGACAGAATAGTGGTAAGAGCCAGACAGCTGGGATTCAGTTACTTGCCCAGGTTAACACAGCCAGGAAGTTTCTGAGGCAAAATTTGAACCCAAGTCCTCCTGATTCAGTCTTGGTTCTCTATCTACTGTGCTACCTAGCTGACACCTTGCATACAGTAAATATTAAAGCCCTAATATAAATATCAGTTCAATGTCTCTGGCTCTTACTTCAAATGTTGGTGTAGCTAGACTTTCTAAATTGAGGAGGGGGTTGAGCCTGATCAAATAGGAAAGTCTTTTTGGTGCTTATGGTTGTTGAGTGAAAGAAAACCATAGCATAGATTAAAAATCCATCCATCACTCCACCACCCAAACAATTATTTACTGTCGTAGGCATTGTGTGAGGGGCTTCCTTCAGGGAGCTTACATTTTGTTGGAAGAGATCATGTGTTTATTTAGTTGCATACAAGATACCTGAAAAATGAACACAAGGTAATTTTGAGGGAGAAGACTATAGCAACTAGGGCAACAGTAGAGTCTTTATTATGTGGAAAGTGGCATTTGGGCCATTCAAATTTTTTTTTTTGTTATTGTGAACATGACAAACAGCAAATGTGAACATTTCCATAAATGAAGATAAAAAATAGAATATTACATATAAAAAGAAAATTTTTATTAGGTACAACTTGTTTGTTTTTAAGCTGAGTTTGGAAAGAATTTAGGGATGCTAAAAGGCAGATAGGAAGGAGGAATGGCATTTCAGGCATGGAGGCTACCAGGAAAAAGGCACAGAAATAAGAGATGGAAATGTTCTGGGTGGAAGAGTTCAGAAAGAACAACAATAACAACCACAAACCCAAACCAATTTGAGTGGTTTTTGGTAGAGAAATAATGTGTATAGACTGGCTGTAAAGGTAGGTTTCTACCAAGTTATGGTGGGTTTTAGAAGCTGAAACATAACAGCTTGAATTTTATCCTAGCAGTAATAAGGAACAATTGGAGTTTTTAGGTAAGGGCATGATGTAGATAATTCACAGCTCTGAAGTTTTGGATTTTACTTTGGCATCTTATGGATGGCAAATGAAACTTGCATATTTCCTAATCTCCAAATTGATTGACTTATTGACAGAGATGCATTTCTCCCTGAAAATGCTCTGTAATGCTTCTCTGTGTTAATTATAATGAATTAATTGCTTAAAAATGTTTGTCTAGACCAGCATTGGCTAAGTATTGGCATGCATGCCCAGCCAACAGTAAGGGAACTGCTCTGTTCCCAGGTTCTGAAGACCTTTTTTGCATGCCCTGCCCCTCTGTCCAACTGCTCAAAGTGAGCACTTCCTCCTTTAGCTCTCTGGGGTCATGTGGGAAGCTCATAGGCAGTTTGAAGTTGCAGTTTGGGCACTCAAACTTGAAAACCTTAGCCAATGCTGGTTTAGACCAGGCTCCTAAAGGTTCTACTGTTAGACAGCCTTAGAGGATCCTAGAAATAGAGCCTGTGCCTGTTCTAGGAATACTAGGATAGAGAAGCTGAGCACTAGGCTAGCTGCCATCCAATGATGTTTTTTAACACCAGAATGCCAATGCCTGGTGGGGATGCAATCTACTTCGGTAGGGTAGGGAACCATAGTTTTGGAATCATGGACACCTGAAGTAGGGAAGTTGTGACACTAATGCTCATTCCCATGTAGACAATAATTTAGGTAGGGCTTTAGAGGAAGAATTCTTAGTTGTTTTTGCTTCATGAACCCCTTTGGCAGTCTGACAAAGCCTATGAACCTTTTCTCTAAAAGGTTTTTAAGTGCATTCAATAAAATTCAGATTATAAAAGGAAGTCAAATATTTGGAAATATCATTTTTTTAAAAACCAAGTTTGTGGGCCTTGGGCTAAGAACCTTTGGTTTATAGTATGCTCATACACATGATTTCACTTCATTAGGAGAAGTAGAAAAAGCAGAAATGACTATATTGAACACATATGACTCAAGTGACACAAAAGACATTTCAATAGCCATTCCTTATTTTATTGTTTTCCCATGTCACAAGAGAGATGAACAAGTTTGCATTTTGAATTTTGTGCTCATATTGTGTTTATGATACCTTTAAAATGTGGAACAGTATTACATTTTTCTTCCTTTTCTTTCTTGATTTCAAAAATTATTCTCATTACCTAAACATGATTATCAAATATCACTGAAAACAACCCTTAATATTTTCCCTGAATTAGATATCACCCAAGCTATTACAAAGAGGACTAGTTTCAAAGTTAGAAGAGTTGAGTTCAAATTTCAGTTTTGCCTCTTACTATCTGATTAAATTAGGGCAAATCAGTTCTTCCTTGATCTCAGTTTGCCCAACTGTACAATGAGAGGATTAGATGAGAACATTTCAATGTTTTTTTCCAACTCTAATATCCTACATCAAAAGAGAAACAAAGCAAATTTCCTGAAGAATAAGATATCCAATCTCTAATCCATGCAAACACAGTTGCCAACAATGAGAAAGTAATGTATTAGGTAACAAAAAATGGTAGTGGTCAGCATGGGTGGTCTAAATATTCAGAGTTATCTGTTGACTGTTTCTTGAAATTATGTTTTGCTAAGGTTTTGAACTGAAATTGGCCATTGAATTTCTAAGTAATATTCTATTGATGAGAGAGGAAACCAAATGGACAAAATTAGAAATGGCTTTTAAAGTTAAATTAAGCAGCAAACAGCATTTCCCAAAATACTCAGCTTCTATTTTTATTCTACAAGGTGACTTTTTCTGAATGCACACGTTTGGTTCATTAGCAGTTAGTTTCTGACTTGGTTTCATGCTAGGAATTAGTGTAAAGAAATTATTTTTCACAAGAGAACCTGAAAGTAATGAATTAGATCCTGTATAATCATAACACCATTGATTCTTTCCAAAGGACATGTTTGTGGCTGCTCAACAAATGAGCACTATTACATTATGCTGATTGTTTTCCATTTTGAAAGTGGATTCGAGGCTAACAAAGTCAGGTACCCACAGGAAGTTTATAATAAAAAACAAACGAATAGAAATCTCTGGTGAAAAGCAGTATGCTAATGGTGGGTAGAGAACCCATGTTAGGACTAGGAAGGTCTAGTTCTGAAACATGTTAGCTATGTGACCTTGAGCAAGCCACTTAACCTTAGTGATCCAATTATTCTCAAAGGCTATAGTTTATGGGCAGTTGCCATTCTGCAGAGGTGGAAGGATTGATTTTCCATGTTGAAGGTTCACTGTACTGATGAATTCAGAGCTTCAGACCATAAACAAAACCATAATGGCTTGATAACCTTTAAGCTTTAGATTATGTACACAGAATAATGAATCTCTTATTCTCATATATAATAAATTATTTTCAAAATAAAAAATTCAACAAACATTTAATAAGCATCTACTGTGTGTAGAACACAATGTATGAACTCAGGAAGGCACAAAGTCCAGATATGACAGTCTGCTCTCTTGGAGCTTACATTCTTGGAATTATGTGGAAAAGACAAACTTTTTCTTTCTCATTGCTTCTGATATCATATATTACTTCCTTCTGTCTAAGCCTTAGAAACCAAGAAAATTTCTCATCGATGCCTTAGACTCTAATGATGAGAAATTTTCTTGGTTGGAGTAATTAAGTTAGCAGAGTTTATGTCATTGAGTTACTTTCTTTTTTCATAGAATGTGAAATATGACTCTAAATTGAACTGATACAAACTCTATGATGTAATACTTATGGCCTTAACAAAAGTAGGAAACATAGTATATGAATTAATTTTTTCTCTTCAGCCAGCCAATGGTCATTAATCAATCAATCAATCAATCAATCAACCAATCAACATTTATTACGCATCTACTAGGTGCCATGCACTCAGCTGAGCTCCGGGGATACAAAAAAAGGCAAAAGATAATCCTTGACTTCAATGAGCTCACAAACTAACTGGACAACTTGCTAAAGAAAAGAAGGTCTTTTTTGGCGGCTCTTTTAAGGATTGTCATGGGAAGCAGGATTAGGTTTGTCCAAGTTGACTCAAAAGGGTAGAATTTGGAATAATGGGTGGAACTTACAGGGAAGTAAATTTTGCTTCTATATAAAGGGGATCTTCTTAAATACTGTCATATTCAATAGGAGAGCAGGATGCCTTGGGGATGTATAAGTGCTCTATCACTGGAAGTATTCCAATAAAGGATAGATGACCACCAGCCAGGAACATTGTGAGAGAATTCTTTGTTGTCTAAGCTGTTGGACTCAATGATCAAAGATTCTATTATTCAACTCTCTATGGGTTTTCCATAAATAATATCTGTAGTGAAGGTGATGACTCCTGTAAGAAATGGTATATGATATCTTAAGAGATAAAGCAGAATTTCCTTCATATGCCAACATCTCAAGACTGAGGTTTTTAGTTAATTTTTCTCCAGGGCATATATCTAAGTCCTGTCCCAAGAGTAAATTAAATGTTTTGAGGCCACATCTACATGGGGCCCCTAGATGAGTCATTTGGACCATTGATAGTCAATTCCTCAGTTGATTCAAACTGCATTGCTCAGTAACTTTACTGAAATGACTGTCCATTATAACAAAGTGGTCTATCTGGGGAAGAAAGTGCCTGAGAACCAAAAGAATCTGATATTAGTCAGTGCACCGGCTAATGGCTCTTGCTTTTACATTACTTTCAAACATCAGGAATCTGTGATTTCATTCATTCTCTCCACCCATTCAGATTACAACCTATTTGTCATCAGTAGATGGTGTTCAAGAATTGCCATGGTTGAAAAATGCATCATCCTTCTGTCAACTTGTGATGAACTTCTTCCAATGGAGAAGAACCTCCCACTAGCCTTAAAGCATGTCTCTCCTTTTTGGAGGTGTGTTATGTGAGCAGTTACATTGCATTACAGAAAGGACAATATGCTAACATATAGACATAAGACAAGCTACATTTATTGGCTAACTTTTTTTTATAACCTTCCCACTTGAGTTCAACTTGCACTATTTACAAAAAATCATTTATCTCAAGAGATTTATAGCATGTAAAATAGATGGCATAATGGGAAGGCTATCTAAAGTAACAAGAGTTCAAAGTGGGAAAAAATCAAACTCTAGGCCACACTTTATGTGCTATAAATGAGTCCTTATCCATCCAAGAAAGGTGACATTTGAGAAGCTTTGCCTAGGGTCTGATGATTCCATAAAAGTTTTTTTCCCCCCAAGAGTGAAATATGAACAAAACAAAATAAACCATTTAGTATTCTACAGTATATTACAACAATAAATACATCAATAAATAGTGGGGAGAAGAGAAGAATTCACATGGGTGTTCTGTCAACTGACAGTTTTTTTCATATGGATTCCCATAAATGGTTAGAATTAGCCTTTTCAGAGACAGTCCTTTATCACTTCCAGGGAAGATAATTTTGCCATAAAAATGTACAGCATATGCATGGATGCATGAAGTAGGAGTTGATGGTGACCAGAGAAGGGATCATCAGGCAGTTAGACTTTCCCAAGAATCTGACAAATTTGCACCTTAGTATAAATAAAGTGAAAGGTCTATTGTTTTTCAGCTCTGACACCTTCTTATCATCTCCATTTGTTGCAGAAGAGTGGTGGAAACATGGCATGTGACACCACTACACATGGGGGTGGGGAGCAGAATGAGGAGCTTGCAGATGTTTTCATTCAATACTTATGTGGATTGCTCCTTCCTTTTCTCTCTCTCCAGAAGTCACTAAACTTACGCAAGAATAAGGACAAAATGTATCACAGCTCACTAGAACCCTCAATTCATCATACTTTTCTGCATTTATTGTTTACCAGGAAAAGGCAAATCACATCAAATCGAGCTTCTATCAAGGGTCTTATTAAAAATAAAACCAACAACAAAACTTCTAGAGATGTCTTGGGTTTAGACCCATTTCACCATCCCAATCTCTCCCACCTTTATGAGAGATTCTACCTTCCCTGACCTGCCACCTTTCTGGGCTGGGCTGGGCTGGGCTGGGGTGACTCTGACATAATCTATGAAGTAACCTAAAGTCTGTTCTCTTCAGTGGCCACCTCATAGCTGAACCTACAGCAGAGTCCCTCCAGACCACAATGAAATAACCAGAACAGCAGATACCAGCCAGGAACTCTGCTTTCCTGAGAACATGAAAGACAAAACATAATTCCTACAGGGCCTGTGACCCTGGGGATGGGTCTTGGTCTCTAAACATAAGTTCCAAGTTCTTTCCTTTTTCCTTACTAAATGCCATCTTGACAAAACCTACCCCATCATCTGTTCACTGTTGTTGTCCCATGTGGTCTACGCTGACTCTAAGTCAAGTAAATTCCCTATCAAATACCACCTCCCCAGTACAAGTACTCAGCATCAGCTCTTGGACCTTCCATTAGAGGGAAGGCCAACAGAATGGTGAAGACATTTTCATTTGAGATATGAGAAACTGTATTAGTTTGAGATAGAATTACAAAATTATGCTCAAATATAGGAATCTTAGAGGCATTTTATACATACATATAGATATATTTATCTATATTGACATGTATATACATATCTCTATATATGTCTATATGTCTAGTTTAAACCTGTGTGGTCTTGGGTAAAACATTTAACCTCCCTAGGCTTCAGTTTTTTCATCTATAAAATGATTGATTTGGGCTAGATGATCTCTGAAGTTGTGACCCTATGAAGTTACTACTTTGATAGGTACAAATGGGTATATATTTAGAAACACACCCAAATGCATACACATATATTGATTACTGGAATCCTTTGATATGTACTCTTGGTATAAAAGAGACCCTTACCTTCAGTCTTAGAATCAATACTGTAAATCAGTTCCAAGACAAAAGAATGGTAAGGGCTAGGCATTGGGAATGAAATGATTTGCCCAAGGTGATATAATTAGGACGTGTCTGAGGACAGATCTGAACTCAGGGCCTCCTATCTCTAGGCCTGGCTCTCAATGCACTGAGCCACCCAGCTGCCCCTGGGTTCTTGAAGACAACAGAACACAAATTCTAGCAGGTCAGATCCCAGCAATGGACTCTGACTCTGCTTTTCAGGGACTAGGTTAACTAAATGCCTGGAGGTTCAATACTGGAGCGCTAGCCACAAATAATGAATTTTCTTAGCCATAGCAACTAATAAAAACATCTCCCAAGGGGTGTAGGCATTTGAGACCTCTGGCAGTGGGGGAACACAGAGGTGAAGACATGGTTCCTTAAATACTGTAGCATCTACATATACATACAGATGCTTATGTACATATATGGATATGCATGTAGATGTACATATCAACTTTATTTTTCTTCTTGGGGGTCATTTGCTGTGTGAGACATTGTATGGAGGATGTTTAGAAATCATAATTTGAATTTGCCATTTTCACTTAGAAGAAGATTGCCTGGAAATGGCCAACTACAAGGAAAACTCCCCAGAAGAAGCAGGCTGAATAGCAAAATATACATTTTCTACAACCAGTCAACCTACCTATTCTTCTGAGTAAGTCTCCTTCTGTTTTCTTTACACCCCTCTTTAAATAATCTTATTAAATAGGCGCTCAAAATGTACAAAATTTACAGTTCTTAAATATGCTACCACTTGTACATGACTGCTTTCTCTCTCATTAGCTATCTACAGCCACATTCTGATACAGCCATGCCTTCATATTTAAACTTGTAGGTGACAACCCCTTTGTCTAAGTAGAGGATAGAGATGGGATCCAGTTTGGTGGGCACGCAGCAAGCTTTGGCAGCTTTCTGAGGATTCTTCAGGTGGACTAGAGCTTGGATGATGGCATGTTTTGTGGGTGTTAGGTGCTCTGCCAGAGGGTAAGAACAAACTCCCCGGCACTCGTATGCTTCATATCCTGGAGGAGCTATAATCCAGGAATCCCAACCAATTTCCTTGAAGTCAATATAGAGTGGAGTCTTTTTACAATAGTTCCCTTTTGCATTTCTCCTAATTCGGGCAGTGGAATCATAGATAATATTGGATCTCATCTGCAATAGAGCTTCTTCACCAGGACCATCATGGAAATTATCAGTATCTAGGTTGTCCAGTTCCAGAAGGTCCTCATGATCTATCATGTCGCTCAACTCCTCTTTCTCCTCCTTTTTGTCATTACTCTGGTCGTCAGAAAACACGATAAGCAAAGGGACATGCTTGTTCTGGGCACTGACATCTATCTCTGGCTGACTTCTTTCTGAAGACTCAGCCCCCTCATTTCTGCTCTCTATGTGGACTTCTAGCCGGTGTGTAGTAGAACCTGACCTTCGCCAATGTCTGATGGCATCAGTGACATCAAAAGCTTCCCACTCACTACTGGTTCCATAGATTTCTCCTGACACCAAAACCAGCATTTTTCTTTCCTCTCCTTCATTTTCTTGTACTTCAAAAATGGTCACTTTTCGTTCCACTCCATCATATAGTAGGTGGCTCCACTGGGCCAAGGCATAGAGTCTGAGCTCAGCCATGACAATCTCTTCATGGTGTGGGATGGACACGTTGAAGAGGAGTTGATATTTTTGGAGTCCATTAAAGTTGGTTGGTTGAGAAAAGAGATCTGGAAAGGGACAAAACACACATGGTAATTATTACCTCAAAACAAAGTAGCATCATTGACCATATGTAGGAAAAAAATGTTCAATATAGAATAGATGTTTAAGCTTGCCCCATATGAAAAAAGGTCTATTCAGGGCCTCCTGTGTGTAAGATCCTCAACTAGACAGAGAGAAATATAGCACAGGTGCCTCTCTATGCCAGCTTATAATTTAAGAGTGATGGGATTGGCATGGGGTAAGATATGAGTGAGTGAACTGGGGAAAGGACAGCAATATGAATAATGATGATATAAAGAATAGTGAAATAAATGCAAAGGATTGACTCAGGCAAAGTTCAAAGAGAAAAATTAAATAAGAGATATTTCTACCCATAGGGTTAATATCAGAGAAAGCTTTGTGTAGGAGGTGACACCTGAACTAGTCCATAAAAAGAGGGAGAGTTGAGCAAATGAAGATATGGATTGGAGAGAGTCAGGGGGTCCATTTCAGGCATGTGGAATTGAGAACAAATGAGAATGGGGGATGGACAATATTCCAGTCTGGCTGGAACATAAAAGCATCAGAAGAGGAGGGGTAGGAGATAAGGCTAGAAATGTAGGTTGGAGCCACATTATAAAGTGCCTTCAATGGAAGAGTCAGGCATTTTTGCTTTATTTGGTAGGCAATAGGGAGCCATATTCATAGCTCAAGACTGTCCCCTTTGTTATGCTCATCCCATCCTCATGAAGTCACCTTCTGAACTTTGATTTTATCATCCACCTGCTTTCATTCTGCACTGAATCCTCCATCCATAATGTCAGAACATCATGGTCCATGTGAACTTTTTTGCTTAGAGAAAACAGCTCTAATAGGAGCTAGAGGATTACATTCCCAGGAGTTATTTCATTCCTTGAGTTCTCATCTACCACTATAACTTCAGTTGTCACACTCCCATCCAGCCCCCAAGGGAGGACAGCAACCAAGGCCCAGATTCTCTGGTGTTTGCTGCATATCACCATCCAGTGGAGACTGTGAGCAGTACAGCTTATCTCCCACCCACCACCACTGCTATGGACAGAAAACTTCCACCCCCTATAATTCTCTACCCCCATATTGCTCAATTGCTCTATACTTAGGAGTAAATTATCCTTACCGCCTACTTCCTATTCTCTCTTCCTTATCCTCCTCAACACCACCTTACTCATCTCCCATTTCAATTCTTCTCATGTCTTCCACTGAACCTCCAGGAATTCCCATTTCATAATAAATATACTTCTCTTCATTCTGGACTTCTTCCTCTCATGTTCCTTTCACCTACTTGTTCTCAGAGAACTCGCTTCCCTCACATAACTTTGAACCCCTGATCTTCCCTTCCACTACTTCTTAGAGTATACTTTCTTCTCTTTCTTTCTAAGACATTGCATTCTGGAAAGGGTGGGGGTGTCCCAATAACCTTTGCTACACACTTCTTCAAAGTATTTTCAGTCTTTGTGGTTCTTCACTTTTCTGCTTCATTCAAAAATATTGACTACCCACTCTTCCTGAGTATTCTCTCCTTTTTGGGTTTTTATGACATTATTTTCTCCTGATTCTTCTCCTACCTGTTTAACTACTCCTATTCTTCTCTCTCTCTCTCTCTCTCTCTCTCTCTCTCTCTCTCTCTCTCTCTCTCTCTCTCTCTCTCTCTCTCTCTTCTTGTTTGTCTCTATATATCTTTCTGTCTATCAATATTTCTGTCTGTTACATTAAAATACCCAGTCAATTCCCTCTCTCCCTATCTCTATTAGAGAAGACATCATTTGATAAAAATATATGTTATATAAAACTCTAATTTGCTTGTTTCTGTTTATGAATTCCTTCTCTGCAGGTGGACATACACAAGTCATTCTTCAAACAACTCTTCTGTTGCTGTATATAATATAAAATGTATGTAGCCAAAATGAGAAAGAAATCCAAAAATTTTGGGGGAAATTTTATAGACAGTTTCTCAGATAGAGGACTCATATCTAAAATATATAGAGAACACTGTCAAATTTATATGAATATGACCTATTCTCCAACTGATAAATGGTTAGAAGATATGAATAGATGGTTTTTCAATGAAGATATCAAAGCTATATATAAAAATACAAATATTAAAATACTTTAGATAGATATTGCTTAGAAAAATGCACATAAAAACAACTCTGAGATATCAGCTCACACTTATTAGATTGACTAAGAGGATAGAAGGGCAAAATGACAAATATTGGGAGGGATGTAGAAAAATGGGAGCATATACACACTAGAGGAACTGTGACTAATCCAACCAACCATCCTGGAGAGTAATCTGGAATTACATCCAAAGAGTTATTAAACTGTAAATACCTTCTGACTCAGTAATATATACCTTCTGACTCAGTAATATTACTATTAGGTTTATTTACTAAAGTGGTAAGGGGGAAAAGAAAAGAACTTGTATGTTCTAAAATATTTATAGTAACTGAGGTGGTGGTAAAGAACTGGAAACTGAGGGGATGTCCATCACTTGGAATGGCTGAACAAGTTGTGGTATATGATTGTGATAGAATACTACTTTACCATAAGAAATGACCAGCAGATCCTACCTCCTCTTTCTCTATGGTCATGCTATCTCTCATGAGAGAATATAAGGTTTTGAGAGTAGGAATTGTTTAATTTTTGAGGTACCCATACCCCCATGCCCATCATGGTTCCTGTCACATAGAGAGTGTTCAGTAAATGTTTATTGAGTTATGAAAACTTCCCTGCTATTCTTGGTAAGCCATAATGAAAGTAATAGAGTCAAGTTCCATGCAATTCAATTCTATAGTTTTTGTGTAATGTACAAGGCCTTTTGCAGGTGACAATCAGCCTCTTGAGAATGAGACCTTTAAGTTTTTTACAATATCAGGAGTGTAGCCTGAGATAATCATTTAGTTCAGAACATCTAGAGTTGGCTGAGTCCTTAGAGGTCATCTACTCCATCATCTTTAGGGATAAAGAAGCTAAAACATAGGGAGAGAACCTGATAGGGCAGGATTTGAAACCAAACCTTTTGACTCCAGGATCATTAGTTCTCTTCCTACTTTAACATTTATGATTTTATGAATACATGAATTTAAAAAAGCAACTTTAAAGGCATTGGGGAGGCCCAGGGCTTAGTCACTAGAAGGCATGATTCGAGGATATGGATGGATGGTATATGCTAATATGTGTGCTTATTTCCCTTTCCTTTAGTTGGGTACCTTAATGTGGCAAGAGCTTTAGATTGGTAATTAGGAAACCTGGGTTGTGGTCCCAGTTCTGCTACTTACTACCTGGATGACCTTGGGCAATCATTTCCTTTTCTCTGCTTCACATTTATCTTCTGTAAAAATAGAGAACTGACCCAGAATACCTCTAAGAATCTTTTCAGCTCCAAATATTATTAATACCTATCTATGACCTCAACTCATGCCAATAGAATTGTGCACCCTTCTATCTCTAACATTATAGGGTTCTGTGTCTGTATCTTTATTTTTGATTTAAAAACCCTTAATTTTTGTCTTAGAATCAATACTAAGTATTGATCAGGAAGGGATAGGCAATGAGAGTTAAGTTACTTGCCCATGGTCACACAGCTATAAAGAGTCTGAGATCGGATTTGAATCCAGGACCTCCAGTCTTCAGGTCTTGGTTCTTTATCCACTGAGTTACCTAACTATGTCCTGTTCTGGGTCTTTAAATGGATTTTTAATAAACTTGAACATCTTCTGGAGTTTTTTCAAACTAAAATTCCTTCTCAGATGCCCCTCATGCATGTGGTCTCTAAGGCAATGCTGGCAGATCCTGAGCCTATGATCTGAAAGTCAAAGTAGCTAAGTTCACTAGAATGAAGAATGGCAACCAATTAAATAGATTCCCCAAATCTGCATTTAAATGCCTCTGCATAATTAAAAGGTTCTGTTAGATGACTGCTCAAAGATAATTGCTTTTTGGTCCAAAGAACAAAAAGGACTTTATCTACTCTGACCTTTTAATTTTAGAGAACAACTTAAATTCCATTTCACCCTAAATGCCAATACATATGCATAGTTCACAGTATTATAGCCTAGCCTTTTTATTGAATAACTGTTCCACAGTTATTGCCTCTGCCTGATAATAAATAACTTTAGAATCCCTGATGTACAGAATGACCTCACACATTTGCACATGCATAAATAGTTGCATATTGCATAGTTTTGAAAATAGCTTTAATTTAGAAATCAATGATTGGGTCTGTATGTCTTACCTTCATTTGAGATAACTCACAATTTAATTAGCTAGTTTCAGCATCAATGCATGGAAGCTTTGAACTAACTTGTGCTTACTCCACGACAGGTCAAATTGGAAAAGGAACAATTTTAACACTATGGTGTAGGGTTTTTGTTTTTGTTTTACAATTAGTCCAGGTAATAACTGATTCACAGAATCAAAGAATCTAGCAATTCTAGCCTAACATGACTCTGAATAGGGATGCCTTCTATTTTATAACTGACCACTATCATCTGAAGACTTCCAGGGAAGGAGATGATACTGCTTCCTTCTCAAGTCGGGCCATTCTACTTGCAGATAGCTCTAATCAACTGGATTTTGTATCAAGCTCTTTGGGTAGCAAGGTGGCATAATAGACAGAGTTCTGAGCCTGGAATCAGGAAAACCTGAGTTCAAATTCAGCCTCAGACACTTATTAGTTGTGTCACCCTGAGCAAATCACTTAACCTTGTTGACTTTAGTTTCCTCACCTGTAAAATGAGTTGGAGAAGGAAATGGCAAACCACTCCAGTATCTTTGCCAAGAAAACCCAAAATGAGGTCATGAAGAGTTAGACTTGATTGAAACAACTGAACAACAATCAAACTCCAGTCTATCTCATTTTGATTTGCAGATTGCTCTTTCTTCTGTCTTTTCAGCCCTAATAGAATGAGTTTCACCCCCCTTTCAGGACACAACCTTCCAAATCCTTGGAAGCAGTTGGCATATTTATCCTTCGTCCCCACCAAGTTTTCTCTCAGCTATAGTTCTAATTTTTTGAATTTATACTTTTGACTTCCTTTTATCAAATTATTTGCTTCATTCATAATGGTTTTTGCCTTCATTTTTTCCTTTCCTTTTCTATTGCTACCATTCTAATTCAATTCAATCTGATTCATTTCAGTTTAATCCTGTCTCTACTACTTAATATCTGTGTGATCATGAACAAATCACTTAAACTCTTTCTGATTCAGTCTCATTGTAAAATGAGGGCTTGGGCTAAATGCTTTCTAGAGTTCCTTCTAGCTCTAACTTTATGATTCTATCAATTCAGTAAGCATTTATCAAATGTCTTCTTCATGTCAGGCACTATTAGGCAGTGGGCATATAAAGACAGGGATAAAACAGTCCCTATCCTCAAGGAATTTATATTTTGCTAGTTTTTGTCACCTCCTACCTAGACTACCAGGTAGTCTTGTATTTGCTCTACTTGCCTCTAATCTACTGTCATATTCATTTTTAAAAATTTATTTTGATTAATATAATAATAATTTTTATTTATATAGGAATAACAAAATTATAGAGCACTTTACAGTTCATGAAGCTAAATCAGAGAGTACAAATATTCATATTTTACATAAGGGGGAACTGAGGCTCAGGGAAGTGAATTGACTTGGTTATCTAGCTATTAAGTACTGGCACTGGGACTAAAGCTTAGGCCTTATTCCACTAAATCCAATTACCATTCTTCCTCTTATTCAATGTCCTTGTGAACTTCTCATTCAATAGTTTTTGGTGGCTTTTCACCAGTCAGTGAATATTCCAAACACAATCTGGCCATAAAACTCCCTCATGTAATGCCCTTTAAATGTCCCTTCCCAAGCTTATTCCTTCCTCTTCCATGATATGAAATCCTACTTCAGATGTCAACTTATTATGTCTTGAGCATGTCTTGTTTTTTTGTATTCTCTGCACAGTTGCTCAAGCCATTCTCTCTCTCTCTCTCTCTCTCTCTCTCTCTCTCTCTCTCTCTCTCTCTCTCTCTCTCTCTCTCTCTCTCTCTCTCTCTCTCTCTCTCTCTCTCTCTCTCTTTCTCTTTTTAAACCCTTACCTCTGTCTTAGAATTGATACTTAACATCAGTTCTGAGATAAAAGAGCAGTAAGGGCAATTGAGGCTAATTGACTTGCCCAGGGTCACACAGCTAGGCAGTGAGTGTCTGAAGCCAGATTTTAACCTAGGCCCCCCCCCCCCCCATCTCCAGATTCTATCCACTGAAGCACCTAGCTGTTTTCATTCTCCTCTAGAAATGCCCATTTTTATAACTAACCATCTTTGAGGCCAACCTCACTTCTTCATCTTTTTTGCCCCTTCCCCATGAAAATAATCTGCTTTTTTTGAGTTCTTACCTTCTTCATCAAATTTGTATTTTCCATTATTTTAGTTACTTTTTCATACCTAGCTAATTTTGGAGAAGTTCTATATCATATGGTCACAGAGTGACTCTCACAGGATGATGAATTTGGGACTCCATGGCAGATATTCAGAACATCTATTCAGCTATAATATTAAGGCATATGCCATATATATATATATATACATGTGTTTATAGTATACATATTTGTTGAATTGAATTGAGTTGAAGAGAGGAGCTAGGAGTTCCACTGGTGGAGTGGAGCCAAATTATAGTCCTTGAGGACTTTTCTAAGTGGAGGTTTCCTTCTCCTTGTTAGAGGCCAAGTTCCATAAAGGTTAACATCATGTCCTAATCATAGATTTAGAATGAGAAGGGACCTTAGAGACCATCAAGTCCAAGTTCTTCATTTTATGGAAGAAGGAATTAAGGCATGGAGGGAGATGAAGTGACTTGCCTAGGGTCATACAGTGAGTATGTGTCTGAGATGAGATTTGAATCCAAATGTTATTGACTCCAAACTCAGGGCCCTAGCCACTTATTTCTGAATGCTCTGCAGCATGGGGCTGCATCTTGTACAAATTAGGTAGGTCAGGCAAAAAGACACTAGCCTTTTAGTCAGGAAATCTACATTTGAGCCATTTCTCTGACACCAATGAAGGGTATGATGTTGGGAAAGCCATTTTTTCTTCTCTAAGATAAATTTTTTTCATCTATAAAATGGAAATAATAATCCTTATTATTCTATTTCCTACCACAGAGAGTTATTAAGAGGAAATGATTTGCCATTTCCTTGTCTAGCTCATTTTGCAGATGAGAAAACTGAAGCAACCAGGATTAAGTTATTTGCTCAGGATGACACAGCTAGTAAGCGTCTGAGGCCAGATTTGAACTTAGGAAGATGAGTCTTCAGGACTCCAGGCTGGCACTCTATCCACTCTGCCACCTAGTGGCTCTAAAAGATGAGAAAACTGAAGTTATGAGAGATTAAGGGACTTGCCAAGTCACCATAGCCAGTAAATAAGTATCTGAGGCTAGATTTGAACTCGGGTCTTCTTGACTCTAATTCCAGACTTTTTACCTACTCATCATTTCTTAGCAGCTCAGCACTAGTGTTATCATCCCCATTTTATAGGAGAGGACTCTAAATCTCATATAGGAAGTGACAGGGCCAAGGCTGACACAGCTGATAGGTTTTCGGACCTGTAATCAAATCCAAGTCTTCTGACTTCATGTCTTGTGGTCTATCCATTGTCTGATTTGCTGCCCCACTGCTGGTATCTTACCTTTCTTCTACAGCTTCCTGTGGCTATGATATGGTGGCACGAGCTCTGGATATGGAAATCAAAATGCCGACATTTAGCCATCAGCTTTGTTCCTTAGCATTTGTGTGTAACTTTGACCAAATCTTTTTTATTCTTGGGGCTTTTGTTGCCTCATATGCAAAAATGAGGGAATTGACTTACATGTTCCTAAGTTCCATCTAGTTCTGGACCTCATGATCCTTAATTATCTGAGACAGACTTTGAAAAAGCATGATGTGCAAGCTGAGTTCAATTTTCAGGCTTTTGCTATCATTGGACAATTGTGGAATCTTTAAATCAAAATCTTTGGCTTGCATCTATAATAGATTCATTTTTACATGAATTTTTATAGCTAATCTGAATCACTAAGCAGAACCAATTCAATTAACTATTGCCATCATTTCCTTTTAAATGAATGAATTTCAAAGCATGAAATGTCATAATGAATCAATGTTTCTTCATTGTTTAAGAGCTAGAAAGGACCTTAGTGATCATCTAGTTAATCTCCTTATTTTACAGATTAGGAAACTGAGGCCAGAAAAATGGATTGGCCCAAGGTTACATAGGTTGTAAATGATAGAGCTGAGATTCAAATCCATGTCCTCTGATTTCAAGTCCAGAACTATTTCTGCTACACATCTCCATTGGAGTACTTTGTTTACTCCTTCCAATGTACATTTTTTCCTTTATAAACAAAACAAAACAAAAATCCCCTTACCTTCCATCTTAGAATTAATACTGTGTATTGGTTCCATGGCAGAAGAGCAGTAAGAGCTAGGTAATGGAGATGAAGTGACTTGACCAGGGTCACAGAACTAGGAAGTATCCAAGGTCAGATTTAAATCTAGGACCTTCCATCACTAGACTTGGCTCTCAATTCACTGAATCACCAGCTGCCTCCCATTTCTTCTTTTATGACAATAATAATATTCTCCACTTTCCTGATTCTGCCCCTCCCCCAATGAATTTTTTAAACACTCCTTCTGGATTCCTTTATACCCCTCACTTTTATTTATCTTTTTTATGATATTGCACTCCATGAATATACATATATATATGAGTTCATTTAATCATTCTCTCACAGTTACATTTTGAGGGTATTTCTAGTTTTTCACTAGAATGTTAGAGCCAACAATGAAAATCGTGGATGGTGGAGGGACTCCTTTTCCTGCATGGATATGAACGATAGCACTCTTCAGTCTCTCAACAGATCAGGAGTCCTTAGGAGTAAGCACAGAGGTATGCAGCACCACTTCAGAAAAGGTTCTGGAAGTGAGGTTATTACTGAGTTTGAACTTGCCTGCTTAAGGTGTCTGTAGACATAAATGTCATTTGTCTTCTTTCACAAATTAGAGAATGCTAAAACTTTTTTCCCTAAAACTCCAGGAAAACGTAAAGGCAGGGAGCAAATACAATGCAAGAAAATGTATCCTGTTCTATAAAAGACACTATTCAGAATTAAAAGAACATTAAAAAAAATAAACTTATATGAGTAGAATCAAATATATTTGAGCTACTGGATGTATGAATATAGGTCATGGAGTCGTAGATTTAGTGCTAGAAAGGACCATTGAGAGATCATGGGCATGGTGGATATAGAGGGCTAGTCTTGGAGTGGGGAAGAACTGGGCTCAAATCCTGCTTCTGACACATTCCAGCTGTATTACTATGGATTGGTAAGTTAATTAATGCTTTCAGTTTTTCAGGCAACTCTGTAGGCAGGAATACACTGAAGCCCAGCTCAAGAAGTTGTTGGTCTATTGTCAAAAATCATCAAATCTTGTTTTGTTGACTATCTAGGCTAAAGAAAGTGGTGGAAAAATATAATAATGTAGATCAAAAGGAGAAGCATTTAATGTGTACATTTTTGTTTTTCTCAGAGAGCTGGTTATTAAACATCTACCAGTATACTGTTATCTCTAATATATAAGTAAGTTGCGGTTCTACATTGGTTGAGAGAGTTTCTGCACCAGGGAGTTCTCTACACCACTGAAATTTCATGTCCAAATAACATCAAAAATAAATATTTTTGAATGCATGAATGAAACTCCAACTATGAGTCCATGAAATATAGTGGAAAGATCCTTGGATTTGGGATCAGAAGGACCTAGCTTCAAATCATGCTCTATAACTCTCTACTTGTGTGACATTCTCTAAGTCTTTCTCTTTCTTCAAATACTCTATTATAAAATGAAGGGGTTGGACAATGGCATACTTTCCTTTTCTGCTTTTAATCTATGATGAATAAATAAGTATGAGGTATGAAGGAGAAATATAGTATATAAATTTCATAAGCTATAGCTTATGGATATATCCCAATGTGATAGGATTTTATTATTGAAAAGCAGGAGACTGCTATTGAATCTAACAGTCTGAATAAAGGCTTGTTAACCTCTCCTTTAGTTTCCTACCCATTACCCAGAAGGCTCTTCTAGCTATTAAAATTTGTAAAGAGAAAACAATAATAAATTCCATAATTAAAAACTATAAGTAGTGTTTTTAAGCCACTTGATCTAATGAATAATTTCAATTCCATTCCATTCCGTAAGTATTTATCAAATCCCTACCATGTGTAGGGCAAAGTATCTGGTCCTGGGAAATATTTTTTAAAATGGCTTAGTCTCTTGGAGGAATGCTGGTAAAGTGGAAAGAGAATTGGCTCTCAGACATGAACACATGAGTTCTAGTCCAATTGAGATCCTTACTACCTGCAATACCCTGGGTGAATCATTTAATTTCCATGGGTTTCAACTTCTTCATTTGTAAAATTAGAAGGTTGTACTAGACAGTCTGTGATGGACTTCTCAGGTCCAGATTAATGACTCTCTGGCACTTTAAGCAGCTTATTAGTTGGGATACTACTTGAGCACAAGTAAATGAGGTAACCTATAATAGAGGGAAAGGAGATAGGAACCTAAATTATTAACAAAAATTGGGGGAGATAACTTATTCCAATTGGCTGAATTGTAGGGGCAAAAGTTTTTTCTGAAGTATGTGAAGATGTCTTTTACCTTCACTAGCATATTTGATATAACCGCACCTTCATTTCTACACCATTTCAGCTTTTCTTCAATTTAAATGTAAAGTAGATCTGTTCCCTAGCAAATTGCCAGTCACATCATCCTGCTTTTTGGTTTGTGTTTTCAGAATTTTCTTCCTATGCTAGATTGACAAACTGAATCCAACAGAAAAGCTTGTCTAGCAGTGAGAGTTCATAGGCAGACTGACACAAAGGCCAATCTGTAGGTATTTAAATAGAACTTGATAATCCAACCAGAAGAAAACAAACCCATTTCAGAGGTGGAATTATTTTCTCAGCTGGAAGGTCTACTGGGACCTTCTCTGCCAAGATCTAGGTAAAAACCACATGAAAAAATACTGTAAGCCCTTGCTGGCACTATATATAAAGAGAGAGGGAGAGAGAGAGAGAGAGAGAGAGAGAGAGAGAGAGAGAGAGAGAGAGAGAGAGAGAGAGAGAGAGAGAGAGAGAGAGAATAAGAGAGAGGGAAGAGAGAGAGAGAATGAGAGAGGGAAGAGAGACATAAATGTGTATATAGGTATGTATGTATCTATAGATAGATACTGCATTCGCATACCTCTCTCATCTGTAAGGCCTTAGGGAGTGTGTATGTGTATATATGCATATATATTGATATCTGTCTATCTAGATCTATATGCAGTATGACTTCATGTGTATAAAACCACCCCTGGAGCCAAGAAAACATAGGTTCAAGCCCCTTTTCTGGCATATACTGGCTGTGATCCTGTATGTCATAACCTTTCAGAGCAATTGGGAATTTTCTAAGGCAGTAGATTGTAGAGAAGATGCAGAAGCAGATACGTAGAGAGAGTTTTCTTAGCCCAAGAATTCTGTATGCTCATGAAATATAAGAGCTAGTTGCTGTCACTATTCCTATGTGTGTGAATAGAATTTCCATAATGTGTATGTGTATATAGATAGTCCTTCATTTTAAAAAAGCTTAGTTGAACTTATGATAATGAAAGCCCCAACTTACCTTCATTTTTGAAACTTCTAATGATGTTGGCAGATGGCATCGAGGTCCGATCAGTGGCAAACCTGTTATATAGTTCTAACATGTACTCTGGTGGGTCGACCTTGGCCGAATTGTGCAGGGGGATGTCAGACAGGTTCAATGTCTTCAGAAATTCATTTTTCACGCTCTCTAGCAGAGTAGTAAAGTCAACACCATCCTGCTCTGAAAAAACATCATCCAGCAGGGGCAGATCTTCTTCCAGGGGAGAGACCTCCAGGCTCATGATGGGACTGCCAGATCCCAAGGAGGCTCCCAGACAGAGGACTACATACAGCTGTAAGACTGGGGAGCCCATGGCTTTGCTCAAGCCCCCAATCCCAGTGAATTTTAGGTGTCAGTGGTCTGAGTGGTCTGAATCCTCTGGAGGGGATTTGACTTATGTCATCCGGAGTTGCCAAGTTTGGAAACTCTTTCAGAAGCATTCCCTCACTCGGTCTGTGTCTCTTTCCCTTCTGTTCTTCCTCCCCTCCACCCCCCAATTGCAATAATTGGACAGCCGGATCGCCTATGGGAGCTTAGCCTTCCTTATCTCTCTAGTGTAAACTTGTTCACCAGATTTTGTAGCTATCTCACAATTCCTTTTTCTTTTAATGAGCATTTTGTAAACACTTCTACATTCTGACACTGGTGAGAAGATAGGACAATTTTCTTCTTGAAAGGGCTCTGTCTTGCTTCCTTTCAAGCAGCCCCACTCAGCGGACATGGACACTTTGTGATCTTAAAAATTTCTTGTTCAATGGGAAGAATGGAGAGTCATGCCCAAGAATATCATAGATTTCAAAAACAAATTTACTTCATGTTTCAATACTTCTAGAAACTGTGATTTCATATGTATCAATACCCTGTCTATAGACACAGATTTTGACACATTTATGATTTAGTAGATATTTTTTAATAGTCATTCCTTTATAGCTAGCTGCTTGGTGATGAGCCTTAAATAATAGGTATCCAAATCCATTGTCCATCTCTACTCAAAGTCATTTGGCTTGGTCAGGGATGACCAGAGCTTCTCTGCTCTTGAAATGGCCATGGGAAGTCCAGGATTACCTTCAAACCATAGGGGATTATTAGAAGAGGACTTTGGTCAATGCTATTCACCCTCATTTAAGTCATTCCTTCAAGGATCCAGGATTTCATTGCTCCAGATCCCTTCTCTACTGTTAGTTCCAAACCTCTCCATGCTTTGGTCATTGCCATTCTTGAGTTGCCTAGGTCTAAACAAAATCAACACTACATGAATTTATTTTTTAAAATAGTGACCCTTACACATTTCTGAAGAACTGCCAAATACCCATCATCACTGAGCTAGTGCAAACTTTGCAAACATTGAATCATTTTTTAAAGTCATTCTTCAGAATTAATATGGTTTAGAATAAAGGTCTGAACTCAAAAACCAAAAAGAAAGCAATCTTATATTAAATAGACAAAGAGAACCAGAGAGAAGTAGAAAGAGACAGAGACAGAGAGAGACACAGACAGCAAAATAGAGGGAGAGAGAAACAGAGATAGAAAACTGAAGTACTCACAAATGCTACCTAGCATTTGTTTGGATTTAATCTTTATTTCCTGACTGTCAGTCTGTCAGTCAACAGGTATTTTTAAAGCTCTTATTTTGTGCCAGGTGGGGCACCTGGGTGGTGCAGAGGCTAGAACACCAGGCCTGGAGTCTGGAAGATCCATCTTCCTGAGTTCAAATCTGGCTTCAGACATTAGTTTTGTAACCCTGAGCAAGTCATTTAACCCTGCTTGCCTCTGTTTCCTCATCTGTAAAATGAGTCTGGGAAGGAAATGGCAAACCACTCTAATTTCTCTGCCAAGAAAATCCCAAATGAGGTCACAAAGAATCAGACACAACTGAAATGAATGAACAATATTAAGCACAAATGTGCCAGGCACTGTGCTAAGCAACAGAGAGAGGAAAGGCAAAAACAGTCCTTGCCCTCAAGGAGAGCACATCCAAATGGGGGGATGACATGCAAATATTTACATACAAATTGTCAGCTGGCTAAATGGGAGGAAATCTCAGAGAGATCAAATGTGCATTGCTCAACAACCAAATATCAGATCTAATTGAGGCACTCACAGAATAAAGAGAGAAGAGGTCGGGGCTTATTCAGGGAGCTATTTCTGCAGTGCCATTGGAAAGCTTGTTGGGTTGTCTCTGAATTGGTGACGGTCTACAGAGCCAAGAGTGACAACTATTGGGATGATGTTGGGCTAGAAGTGAAACTTCAGATCTGATTCTATAACTTTTCTAAGATCTTGACTGAAAATCCTTTGTTCATAGGATTTAGAGGTGTGAGGGAGCTACCCTAAAGATCATCTAATTTAGGCCCCTAATTTTACAAGACAGAAACCTATGAGAGCAGAAGTGACTTGTCAAAAGGCACAAAACTGTAAGTGGAGGAACCTGCATCTGAATTAAAATGAAATTAATTTTTCCATGACACCAAATTGCCTTTTTAAGTATATATATATATATATATATATATATATATATATATATATATATATATATATATAATTACAAACAACAATGTAGGGGCAGTAGATTTGGAGTCAGGAAGATCTAGGTTCCAATCCTGCTACAAACACTCCATGACTGTAGAGTTCTGTGCAAGTCATTTACCCTCATGAACCTCAGTTTCTTGATCAGTTAAATGAGGGGGTTGAACTTGATGGCTTCTAAGACCCCATTTCACTATTCAATCTAAGATCCTTTGAACTATCAAAAACATTTGAATGATCCACAAAGTCCATAGCTTTTATGAAGGTAGGGGGGAAAAGGAATTATCTGGTTGAATTAATTTTGCTCATTCCCTTTCATCTCTGCCAAAGTTTCTAATTCCTCCTCCCATCCCTCAAATCTGCAGGCTAGCTGTCCTTTCAGCTCTTTACTCCTTTTTCCCCCAGAGAACATCCCTTCTTTGAGATAACTTGTAGATATCAGATCAAATGCGATTCTCTGGCAAAAGTCTCCTTAGTAGTCTTAAGCCCCAAACTTGTCATTCCTGTTAAAAAAATAAAAAGAATGGTCAGTTATAGATTCCCAATAGGAGGGGCTCAGAATAGCCCCACTCCTGGGACCCAGGACTGGTCCTCTTTGCAGTGGCGCTAACATTTTAACAAGAAACTTTCTGACAGCACACTAGCCAGGCCTAGATTATCTCAGTCTGCATCAAAACAAGCATCCAACTCTCTTCAGCAAACAGAGGCATGTCAACACACACTTCAGCAACCTGAATGTCAGGCATATGTATATTGCCTCTCTAGGCCTCCATGTGGGAGGAGCTTCACCCATAAGCTGTCTCTCCAGTTCAGTGAGGAGGGAGAAAGACAGACAGACAGAGACCCAGAGAGAGACATAGAGAGAGGCACAGAGAGACAGAGAGGGAGAGAGAGAAGACCGAGAGAGAGACACACACACACACACAGACAGAAATAGGGAGAGACAGAGAGAAATAAAGACAGAGACAGAGAGACACAGACAGAGAAAAAGAGACAGAAACAGAGAGGAAGAAAAATAGACCGAGAGACACACAGAAAGATAAAAAAAGACAGTGACAGAGGTAGGGATTGAGGCAAAGAGAGACAGAAAAATAGAGATAGAGAGAGACAAAGAGATGGAGAGTTATAGACAGAGAAAGTCAGAAACAGGGAGATAGAGATAGGCATGGGGGAAACATACAGAGAAACAGAAATAGTCAAGGAGAGACAGAGACACACAGGGACAGAGATAGAAACAAATAGGAAGAGATAGAAAAATAGAGACACAGAGAGACACAGAAAAAGAAAAAGGGATATAGAGATAGAAACGAAGATAAAGAGAAACTGAAACAAAAGGAGACAGAGAGACAGAGATTGAGACAAAGAGAGACAGATAGAGACTGAGAAAGGCAGAGAGATGGAAGGAGACAGAGAAAGACAGAACTAGAGATAGATGGGAGGAAGCATAGAGAGAGACAGAAACAGTGATAGAGACAGTCAGAGACAGATAAAATGAGAAACAGATATGCAAAGAAACAGAGATAGAGACACAGAGAGACAGAGACAAAGATAGTGAGAGATAATAGGCAGAGACATACAGACATACACAGAGGTAGAAAGTAAGCTATATATGCATATATATATATATATGTATAAGACTGCAGAAACCAGTCTTTATGTTCACAAAAGCTCCAATACAAACTGATCTTGAGTGTTTTATATGTTCTTCATAGTCTTTTGCTTACTCTGTGCTGGCAACAAGGTATTGTAGTGCAAGAGTAAGAAAAAGTCCTGGGATCGAGTGAGAGTCCTACCACTTAAGTGGTGGATCTCCATTTGAGTGATACTTCTTAAGACCAACTCTGTGCCAGATGCTGGAGATGCTCAGGTCCTTCTCTTCAGGGGTGCAGCTGTTACCTCAGCCTCAGTCATCTCATCTGTAAGGATGCTAACACAAACATTCTTTACCATCAAAGGTTTTTGTGAGCAAAATGCTGGGTAGATTTTCAAATGGTTACAGAAATGTGATCTTTAATTTTATTATTATTAGATTGAAAAATTGGGTCATTTTATGTAATATGCAACCTGAATTGCCTTCAGCATTTTTGTAGTTGGTGCAGAGAGGGTATAAAAATGGTAAATATATATGTGTGTGTGTATTCATTTAGCCTTATCTGATTCCTAGTGCCCTGGGTACCATTCCATCCATGGTGTTTTCTTGGCAAAGATACTGAAGTAATTTGCCATTTTCTTCTATAGTGGATTAATGCAGAGACTAAGTGACTTTCCCAGGGTTACACAGCTAGTAAGTATATGAGGATGGATTTGAACACAAACCTTCCTGACTCTATCCATTGAGTCACCTAGCTGCTTCATATATGTATATATTCTCTTCTATTAATGGGATTAACAAAGGGAATAAGATTAGTTGCCCTGGTTCAAGCCTTGTCATCTCTCACCTTGATTATTGCTATAGTCTCCTGATTTGTCTCCCTGTCTTAAGCTTCTCTTCTCACTTTTCTCTATTCAAATCCCTTTTCCATAGAGTTGCCAAAAGAATATTCCTAAAACACAGGACTGACCATGCTATTCCTTTCCTCAGTAAATTGAAACAGCTCTCTATTACCTCTAGAATCAATGTATTTGGTGTTTAGAGGCCTTTACAAGCCAATTCCTACCTACCTTTCTAGTTAATGCATTTTCCTTCTCACACAGTCCAGTCAAAATGGTCTTCAAATTGTTCCTCACATGAATGATCTGTTTCTGTCACTACAGCTGTCCCCATGCTAGAAATGCACATTCTTCTCACCTTTACCTCTCAGAATCCACAGTCTTCTTAAAAGCTCTGCTCAAGAACCCACCAGCTATATGAAGTCTTCCTGATTTCCCTAAGTGCTACTAGCTCCCTGATTTTTCCCGTCCTATTCCAAATTATCTTGAATTTGTTGCTGTGCATTTTATTTTTATTGATATATCCTATTTCTTATGTCACCCTATCCCATGTATCTTTCCCCTTCCACTTCTAGGGAACTATTCCAATATGAAAAAGTGTATTTTTTCGGGGGAGGAAAAAGTCAGAATAATTGATCATAGATTGAAGAAATCTAAAAATATGTGCATGTGTCCCAGGGACCTCCTACCTCCATGAAGGGATTATTTGGGAATATTCTCTCATATCTCTAAATTTGGTTCCTTTTTAAGAAAGACACTATCATAATTTGGGGCATTTACTTTTAAAAAATCTTAGTTTAAACATTTACTTTTTGCCTTAGAATGAATATGGTTCCAAGGTAGAATAGCTATAAGGGCTAGGCAATGAGGGTTAAGTGACTTGTCCAAGGTCACAGAGTTAGGAAATATCTAAAGCTGGAGCTTAACTCAGGACCTCCCATCTCTAGCTTTGGCACTCTATCCACTGTCATCTGCATTTACTTTTGATTTCTCTGATGTATTAATTCTTTCCATTTACATCATTATGGTTTCTCTATATTTGATTTTCTTGGTTCTGCTAACTTTATTCTGTATTAGTTCATATAGGTATTTCTTTGCTTCTCTGTATTTATCACACTCATCATTCCTTACAGTGTAAGAATATCCCAATATATTCATATACCATAATTTGCTTATCCATTTCCAAATTAATGGACATCTATCTTCCATCAATTTTTGACTATCATGAAAAGCAAAACTACAAATGTTTTGGAATGTATGGGAATTTTTAAAATATCAATTACTTCCTTGGGGTGTAGGCCCAGTAATAGAATTACTGATTCCAAGGTTAAATATATTTTAGACACTTTGTTTACGTAATTCCAAATTGCTTTCCAAAGTAGTTGTACCATTTCATAGCTCCACCAACAAAAATTATTGTAACAATCTTTTCACCACCTCTCCAACACTGATTATTGCCACTTTTTGTTACTGTTTCCAATTTACAGGGTATAAGTGAAGCATCAAAGTGGTTTTGATTTGCATTTCTCTTTATCAAGAGTGATGTAAGGCATTCTTTCATGTGTATCACCCATGGACTTTCCATTTCCACGAAGGGGTAGGTTGGGGGTGTTTTTTCATATCTCTTCATTTGGGGCCTTCTTGATCTTTATAATTTTGCTATACCTACTTTTTATTTCTTTGGTGTGCTATTATTCCTTCCATTTACACTGTTGTAGTTTCTATATATGGTTTTCTTGGCTCTGCTAACTTAATTCTGAAATACTTTGTGAATACTTTGCAGTTATTTTGAGAATACATTGTTCCAATCTTTTGACCACATCTATTGTGGAATTGCTCTTAGTTATATATATATATATATATATATATATATATATATATATATATATAAATTGTTTATATATCTTGAATATTCCTATCAGAGAAATTTGATACAATATTTTTTTCCTCTTTCATCTACTTCCCTTCTCTTAGATACATATTCCTCCTCTCGTTTAAAGTTGCATATCCACTGAGAATATACTGTGAAGTGTGGTGTCAGATGCTAGTTTAAGCCTAATTTATGGCAGTTTGATTTCCAGTTTTCCATGCAGCTTTTTAAAAATCAAAAATGGAGTTATTCCCCTAGGGCATTTATGTTTTCTACTTTACCAAACACTAGTTTTTATCAAGTTCTATTGTTTCTGAATCTCTCTTGTTTAGTCTGTTCCATCGATCCATATCTATTTTGTATCTAAATCTAGATGGTTTTTATGACTCTTGCTTTATTATATAGTTTGTGGTCTGGGTGTATTATTTCCTTTTCATCCCTACTTTTTTTTTTAAAGTTTCCCTTGATATTCAAGATCATTTGTCTTTCCAAATTAATGTTAATATCATTTAATGAAGAACTATAAAATATCCCCTTGGTAATTTGATTGATATAGTATTAAAATAGAAATTAACTTTTGGAAATATTGCCATTTTTATTAAATTGATACAGTATACCCATGAGCACTGATCATTCCTCTAGTTATTTAAGCTATTCTTTATTTCCTTAGGAAGAACTTAACTGAGTTTATACAAGTGTTTTATGTATTTTGATAGGTTGATCCAAAGATTTTTTTGTTTGCATGAATGGGATTTCTCTTTCTATTATTATTTCTTGTGTTTTGTTATTATTATATAGAATTGCAGTTGATTTTTGAGAGTTTATTTTATAGCCTGCAAATTTACTAAAAGTATTGATTCAATAGTAATTTTGGTGATTACCTAAGTTTTCTAAGTAAACCATCCTATCATCAGTAACTATGGATTGCTTTCTCTCCTCTTTATGTTCATGCCTTTAATTTCTTTCTTATGCTTATTGTTATTGCTAGCATATCCAGAACTATATCAAATAATAGTGGAGAGTGTGGGTTTCTTTGCTTCACCCCCATATTTACTGGAAAAGATTCTATTATATATTCATTGCATGTGATTGTTGCTTTTGGTTTTAGGTAGATACTTTTTATGATGTTAAAAAGGCCTTTGTTTATACATATACTTTGTAGGATTTTTAGCATAAAAGAATGTTGTATTTTGTTAAAGACTTCTTCCACATTTATTGAGATGATCATGTGATTTTAAATATTTAGGGCAATATGATTAGTTTTCTTGTTTTCCTAATGTTGCATCTTTACATCCCTAGTAAAAATCTCATTTGGTCATAATGAGCGATTTATTAGATAAGTCACCATGGTTAATTTGACAGGATTTTGTTTAACATTTTTTGAGTCAGTGAAATGATATTGGCTGACAGGATTTTTTTTTCTGTGTTTTATCTGTCTCTGGGTTAGTTATTAGGATCATATGTGTCTCATAAAAAGTTCTAGTATGGTGCTTGATTTCTCAATTTTTGGAAATAATTTGCAAAATATGCGTACTAACCATTCTTTAAAATTTTGAGAGAATTATCCTCTGATTCTATCAGGATAAGACCTTTTTTCTTTGGGAATTCCTTTATAGCTAAACATAGTTCCTTTTCTGAGGTTGGATTATTTAAGACATTTATTAGGTCTTCTGGCAGTTTGTGTATTTTATATTTTTGAAGATATTGCTCTATTTATTTTGTGTTCTTAGTTTTTAAAAAAAGCATATAACTATATGTTCTGACTATTCTTTTATTCTAGTTTTATTGTGATTTCACCTTGCTCATTCAATAATTTATTGATTTGATTTTCTGCTCTCTTATTTTTTTTTGCTCTCTTATTTTTTAATCAGACTAGTTAAGGATTTATCATTTTTATTCTTCCTCTAAAAAACTATTTTTTAGTTAACATTTATAATTACTATCTTTTTTGTTTCTAATTTACCTATTTCTCCTCTAATTTTTTAACATCTTCTTTTTTGTTTATCAAAGACATTTGTTGGCTTTCTAATATTTCTGATTTTTAAAACTACATGTTTAGTTCATTAATCCTCTCTTTTTCTATTTTGTTGTAAGGATCTGATCACTCTAACAAGGAATGTATTAGCTGAATGCTAGAAATTTTGGTATATTGCTTCATCATTATAATTTTTTAAAATCACAATTATTGTTACTATGATTTGTTCTTTAACACATTGCTCAGGATTTAATTTTTAAATTTCCTTTTGAGTCCATATCTTTTGTTTATAGTCCCTGAACTAATGATAATTTTTATTGTATTATGTTCTCTAAAGGATATATTAACGATTTCTGTTTTTAAAAATTGTTTGCAATATTTCTATGCCCTAGCATATGGTCAATTTTTGCAAAATTTCATGTAGTACTAAGAAATATATATCTTTCCTTTTGCCATGCCATTTAGAAAATGCCATAAGTTTTTTAACTCTAGTCTCTGCAGCGATTTGTTCAGTTCCATATTTCCCTTTTTGTTTTTTTCATTAAACTTAACCACAACTGAGAGATGAATAGTGAAACCTCTTATTACTATTGTCTATGTTTTCTTATAGAATGTTTCCTTTATAAATTTGGTTGCTAAAGTATTTGGAATGTATACATTCATTACTGGTATTGATTTGTTGTATATGATTCCTTTTAGTATAATAGAGTTTCCTTGATTATCATTTTTTATTTTTCTGAATATTTGCTTTTTTCTTTGCCAGAATGCATGATTGTAAATCTTGCTTTTTTAGATTGCCTTAATGCATTGTAAAATTTTTTTTCATGTCACTTCAGTTTTATTTTGTAAATGTCTTTCTTTTTGAAATGTGCTTTTTTTTTGTACAAAACAGATTGTAGAGTTTTGTTCTCTTAGCTAATTTGTCCTTTTTCATTTTATTGGTTTATTTTAGCCATTCACATTTTTAAAAGTCCCCTTAACCTTCTTAGTATTGATTCTAAGACAAAATTGCAACAAGGGCTAGGCAATTGGGGTTAAATTACTTGCCCAGGGTCACACAGACTAATAAGTACCTGAGGCTAGATTTGAATCCAGGTCCTACCCATCTTTATGACTGGCTCTCAATCTACTGAGCCACCCAGATGACCCCAATCCATTCACATTCAAAGTTATGAGAGTTAGGTTTCAATTTTCCTGTCTCTAATATTTTTTTCCATTCTAGCACATCACATACTTTTTCTATTCTCTGAAAACTTCCCCACCTTGTATGTACCTTCCCATATAGGCCCCAGAAAAAAATTAATGAGATGATAATATATAGTTAGAAATGCCCCAAGCCCACTTAGTCACTTGGTGGAGTGACCTCCACCATATTCCTACCTTCACCCCTGCCTCCATAGTTTAGAAAGTTCTTTTTTTTTGCTGGTCTCTCTGCTCACTCTATTGCAGTTGCCCACTTTGGCTGTTGTATTTCTTTATGTTCTTTCTGTCTGGGTGTTTGAGAAGCAAATAATATCTTGAATTATAATTTTCTTTCTAAAGCCCTTTCAAGCTCTTCCTAATTTTTGAAAGTCTATCTTTTAGTCTATATGGTTAAGTTCATCACTCTGGGCTATATCCTGAGCTTCATTGCTCTTTGGGACATAATATTCCCTTAAATAATAATAATAATAATAAACTCCCTTCTATGTTTGTAGAACTTATTGTTTCTGAATATATGGAGTTGGTAGCTTTGATTTGTTTTCCCCCTCAGAGGTGATATATAAATTCTTTCAACTGGTAGAAAAGATGTGATGAGGGACTAAATTGGGGTGGTAAGCCATCTGAATGAAATAAAGGGATTGGATGCTCTAGAGCAGTGATGGAGAACCTTTTAGAGGTGCTGGTGATGTGAGAAATGTCCTCAGGTGTGCATGAAGAGGTGGGGGAGGGGATCAACCTGGCCTTGTGCCCCTCTGGCTTTCTAGTAACAAACTCTGGTGAACTCTGTGCTGGGGCAATGGTGTGCATGCCATAGAGAAGGCTCTAAGTACACCCTCTGGCACATGTGCCATAGGTTTGCCACCATGACCCTAGAGAGATGTTGTGGATATAAAAATGGCAACAATTGATTTGCCAATTGATTGGATATTTGGAGTAAGGAAGAGAGATTCTTGAAGGAAACTGTCAAGGTAATGAATCTGAGAGACTGGAAGGATAGAGGCTAGAAGACTTGAAGAGGGAGATCTAGAAGAGAAGAAAGGATATTTTGCAGGTGTGGGGAAGGCAGGAGGAAGATAATGAGTCTGATTTGGGACACATTTTTAAATTTAGATGTCTTTGGAAACTTTAGTAGGAAATGTCCAATAAGAAATTATTGATGGGAGACTGAAGCCATGGGAAGAAGCCAGGGGCTAAGCCTGGGATACATATCTAAGGTGCAGAAATGTGAGTTGGCAGGTCAGAGATGTTGAAATATAGGGCAGAATAGATAGTTAAGGTCAAGGGTCAGGAAAGGGATATCCAAAATGCTTCTCAACACAATATAAAGGAGACATTTGTATGTGTATATGTGTTTATTTTTAAATTGTTGGTGCTTTTTTAGCTTATACACCATCACCATTCTCCAACAGAAGCCTCTCTTAATACAAAACAATTTGTAACTTTGCTAGAAAAGTGACTAAATTATTTAAGTTATTGATTTTTCAATACCACTACTGGTCATTTGCTTCAGAGGACAAAGACAGAAGGACAGGTTCCAATCTGTACCAGAATATTTATAGCAGCCTCTTTCGTGGGAGTAAAATATTGGAAACAGAGTGAGTGCCCATTAACATTATATAATAAACAATATACTGGATTTGCAATCAGAAAGAGCTGGGTTCAAATCTTACCTCATCTACTTTGCTTGAATGTGAACCCAAGTAAGTCATTTAACTTCTCTGGGTCTTAGTTCTTTATATGTAAAACAAGAGGTTGGATTAGATGTTTTGTAAAAAATCCTTTTTAGATCTAACTCAATGATCCTATAATTGATGAGGGGAATGGTGGGATAAACTGTGCTATATGAATATGCTCATTGGAGTATTTTTGAGCCAAAAGAAATGGTGAATATGAAGAATTCAGAAAAAATCGACAAGACTTGAATCAGATGAAACAGAGAAAAGTGAATAAAAATGAGAATATATACACAAATATATGTATATACATATAATGTAATCAATATAACATAACATAACATGATATTAATGACATAACATAATGCAATATATTATATAACATAATGTAACACAATATATAGCATAACAACATAACACAATCTAACATAATTATAATGAAAAATAACACCAAAAAGACATTGTGGTTCTGATCAATGCAATGACCAATCTTGGCTCCAGAGGGATAATAATAAAACTCACCTCCCTCTTCTCAGGAGAGAGGTGGATAATTTTAGGTGCAGAATGTGGAGTATGCTGTCAGATATGGTCAATGTGTCTGTTCGTTTTACTTAACTGCATACTTCCTTAGCAAAGGATTCTAGGAGGAAGGTGTATGGGGGAATTCATCATTATTATCATATATAATATTTATAGGGAAAGATGAGGGGATTGGACAAATGGGGGCTATGGAAGGTTGGTAGCAGGGAATGGAGGAGTTTCCACACATATTATCGTTTTCATCATTTCTCCTGTCCAGTGTATTCTCTAGAGGAGAAGTACTTACCTTTCTCCATCACCCTACTTCCATAATCTTGATCCTATCCTATGCTATTTCTTTTTTCCCCACTAATCATTTTTCAGCAAAGTGAGGACTTGGGAGTAGAAGGAAAATGTCTGGTAATTATAACTAAAGCTCTCACTCCCAATAAGTCCTTGAATGCTATGAATTAAAATTCCTTTTGCTCATGGAAGCCTTAGCAACCATCCTGGGGAGGAATAAACTGTCCACCAACCTGCTCTTGGGCTCATTAGAGGTGTGTGACAGCCCCATTAAACTGCAAGGCAGAAGCTTCAGACAAAGAAGTAAGCCAGGGCACTCTGCCACTAAATTCAGATAAGTTAAGCCCTTTAGCACCAGGGACTGCTAAGGGTTTATTCCATGCTCTCAAAGAGATAAGCTCCATTCACGCCTCACAAGACACTCCGATCTGGAAAGTAGCTCTGAGGAAAAGTATAAGATGTTAATAAGGGACTTTATTGCAAGGAATGAATGATAGTTATACTTTCCAAACTAGTGTGGAGTCTGGCTTATTGGGGGAGACGACATGGAAAAGGCCTTCAAAATAACAGATCCTATTTGCAAATATAACAGGATCACTCACTCTCCAGATATCAGGGGAGGAGGCAAACACTTGATGTACAGAGCAATTATATTGTTACATGTGTAGATGTTGGCTTTGACCCACTGAATATCTGAATTCATGTATTAATAAATAATAATAATAACTCTTATTTATAAAATAGCCAAAGACTTTCTAAAAGTCTTATCTCATTTGATCCTCATAACATCTCTAAGAGGTAGGTGCTATTATTATCCCTATTCTATAAATGAGGAAATTGAGACTCAACAAGGTTAAGTGACTTGTCTAGGGTCAAACACTTATTTATCTGCGGTAGTATTTGAACAAATAACTTCCTGACGTCAGGTCTGGAAATCTAATCACCAAGTAACATTGCTTCTCAAAATACATAAGGAATATTAGGATGAGATTCTGCTGCATTAACTGTAAATTGGATTGTTGATGGCAAAGGTAGCTTTCAGAGTTGCTTGGTAAGCTTGGTTAAAAATATTAAACCACTTGCAGATTGCTTTTTAATTACGAATCTTCCTGACTCCAAGTTTGGCCCTCCATCCACTGCTCTTTTGCTCCTAATCTCTTTGAGAGCATGGAATAAACCCTTAGCAGTCCCTGTCTTGTCTGGGTATGTCCAGCCTTGTGCCCCCCCCCCCCCATGTGGAAGCTCACCCTGGGCCTTTGGAGTATGTCCAGATTACCCAAGTGGAAGCCTCTGCCTTACTTACTCCATGGTTTAGTATATCCTCCTTTGCTTGACTCCCTGCATCTTTAGAATTGAAGAGACTGAGGTAGCCACTTTCTTTTTTGGCTGAGATTTTCTGTTTCTTCCAGGGGATAATGATTCCAATTCATCCACAGTGTGGAGGCCAAGAACTAACTGGGTGATGGGAGAATGACTTTCCCTGCTCTCCTCTTTTTACCCTAGCTCAGAAATTGATCTGGAGGTTGTTTTGTGTAGTTTGTCCTGCACAGTTTCAAGTGCTAGAGGTGAACCCTACTGGACGAGAGATCAAGTCAAAGTGATCTTGGGGCTAGGGTTGATGGTGAGATGGTTTAGACAGCTCTGCCAGCATGGAATCCTTCAGAAGCCAGGCTGCCTGGGGCTCAAGCTTAGGTGGGGTTTTGGACTAGAAACTGGGACTGTCCTCTGTAGGAACTAAGCTAAGCTATAAACCAAATACCCTCATTTTCCCTAGAGACTGAGGTGGTACAAGAGGGGAATGATGGCATTATACCTCCCATCTGGGTAGTAACTTTGTATACTTGTCAGTCTATTTTTTGAAGTAAATATTTCTTTGTAAAAATTAATCTGTTAATGACTAAAAGGAACTGGTGCACAAGACTCTACAACTGAGGGAACAACAGTATGGAGCTGGAGCCATTGACAGAAAGCATAGATATTTCCCAATCTCGTTAAGTATATTAAGGTGATCAGGAGAAAAGGGAAAGACTATATGTTCTAAAATATTTAGAGCAGCTCTCTTTGTGGTGACAAAGAACTCAAAACAGAGGCGATGCCTATTATTTGGGGAATGGCTAAACAAGTTGTGGCATATGGTTGTGATGGAATACTACTGTATTATAACAAATGACAAATAGGTTAAATTTTTAAAAATCACAGACTTTCACAGAATTATGAAGAGTGAAATGAGCAGAACCAAAAGAATATTATATACAGCAGCAGAAATAGTCTTTGAAGAATGACCTGTGTATGTCCACCTCCAGAGAAAGAACTGATAAACAGAAATAAGCAAGACATAGTTTTATATATACATATTTGTCAAATGTTGACTTCTCTAGGGTGGGGATGGGAGGGAGATAATTACCTGGGGATTTTAATGTCACAAACAAACAAATAAAATAAAAACATTTTAAAGAGTTCTAGAAAACCTAGAGGAAGAATGAAACGAGAAATACATGGGGACCAGAGTAGTCTATGTTACATAAGGATAACATGAGATCATGTATGTTACATAGTTGAAAGTTTTATGGTTCCAAATACCCTGTGGTTTTTCCATACTTAGTAATTTGATTCAAGATAAAAGACACAGAAGTCTATTTAACAGAAAGGAAGCATCTTCATTTTGCAGTTTGCAGTCACCACAATGCCCAAAGTAAAAGACTCAAGCAAATGAATATCCTGTACAGGCCAACACCACATTGCACCACCTCCTTAAGTTTAATTACTTTTAAATATCTTATCTCAGAACAAATGAATTCAGTTGTCAGTTTGTGTCTCCAGGCAAGTCACTGAGCTCCACGTTGCCCTGTGGTTCTCTAAATTACAGAGGTGTTGCCAGTCTGAATCAGAGAGGGAGTTTGCACACCAATGAAATCATAGTTCTGGTAGGGACAGAGAGAGAAAGACAGATAGACAAAGACAGAAAGTAAGAGAGACAGACAGAGAGACAGAGAGTGAGCATACTTAGACTTAGGTGAACAACAATAAAATTTTCTATCCTAGAATCATAATTTTTTTTTTAAACCCTTACCTTCCATCTTGGAGTCAATACAGTGTATTGGCTCCAAGGCAGAAGAGTGGTAAGGGCTAGGCAATGGGGGTCAAGTGACTGGCCCAGGGTCACACAGCTGGGAAGTGGCTGAGGCCGGATTTGAACCTAGAATCATAAAAATTTTAAAGGGCTTTAGAGGTCAACTTGTTTAATATTCCACTCAACATAGAATTATGGAATTTATGAAAAGTTGGGGACAGTTGGTAGCCCAGTGAATAGAGAGCAAGGCCCAGAGATGGGAGGACCAGGGTTCAAATCTGTCCTCAGTCACTTCCCAGCTGTCACTTAACCTAAGAAATCATAGAGAGTGAAGAAATAGTGACCTTTCTATATCATTTGTAAGCTACTTTTGTGACTGTGCTCTCAACTTCACAAGCCCAGAAAGCTGCATACCACAAAGGGTTCCTTGAAGATCTACCATATCAGAACAATAGATAGCTTAAGTATGTTTTCAATCAGCTGTTGCTTAGCACCAAACATGTCCAATCAAAGTCTGTCTATCACTAGGGTCACTATCTCACATGAAACAGAATAGACTAGGGCCAGTAGAGATAGTCTTCCATTGGGGCAATGTCATTACCAAAAATCCATCCGTAGACTTAACCCTATTATATCAAAACAGAAAAAAGCTTTTTGAAGAGTCTTAGAAAGAATTTCTTTCTGAAAAGTGAATATTTAGCACAGAAAAATCCCCTCAGCAAATCACACCTACTTCTACCCACACCATGTGTATGTATAATATATGCATATATTATATGTGTATAATATATATATATGTGATGCCTCTGATACACATTGCATGTATCAACCTGGGCTTAATGTCACTTGTCACTTAATATCTCAATATTCCAAGGCAACTCTCTGAGAGAATATAAATTACTGAGCAGATGCCAATCTGCTGTGGTATAGAAAAATTTCCTCATTGAGAGTCTCTTATATGTATGTAATTACAAACCTGTCAAATATATGACTGTGTGTGTGTATATATATATATGTATGTATATATATACAAATATATATTTATATGTGTGTATGTTTGGGTATATGTATATATCTGTGTAGTATATATAATAGGGTATTGGATACAAATATGATATATATATGTATATGGTTTGTGTATATAAATATATATGCAAATATGTATCTTCATACATACTGCTTTATGAGGATGGGAATTTTGCTCAAGAGCTCCTTACAGATGAGTTGACTATATAAAATGATGCAAGAATTTAAAGTGACTTCCCAGTTGTCACATCCGATATTGGACTTAAACTTGTTTGGGTTTAGTACCACCAGTATCAGAATCCCAGTCCTTCACATTTCTTTCAAAATTATTAATTGTTTCCCCATTGACACAGAGTGTGTTCAGGACACAACTGTTAATTCCTTGGGAATTTTGTGGGTTTAGTATTGATAACAGTCTTTCCGTGGAATTCTCATTAAGGATAGCTACAAAATTCTTTAAATAGTCAGCTAGACAGCTAAGGGGAGATAGGGCAGCCAATCGTGGAGCAAAGTTAGAAATTTTTGTTAAGAGATTTCCGTCAGTCATCTTGCTTCTGTCACTGTCACCAGGGTTGCTATCCATTGACTTATCAAAGATACAACACTCAAATGAATCCCGGAATGATGATGGGGAGAATTCCAGAGAAACTATGTATGCTCAAACCCTTCTTCTGGTCCATAGGATAGTCTCTTATAGAAACAAGGCAAATATTTATTAAATGCTTAATGAATAGAAAATTTCCAGGAAAATCTGAATAGAAAAGCATCTTCCTTTGATTAAACCAAGAGAATCTATAGTCTTGTTCAGAACTGCTGATGCATCTTTTATGGAGGAATCCAAATGACCTTAATAAGAAAATTCAATAATTAAATAGCATTTTACACAGTGTGCCTAAAATAATGAGAAAAAAAATTAGTAAGGTCAAAAGTAAAAGTACTCTTTTTCCTTTTTGTTAAGGAGCAGTAGAGGTCAATTCAGAGGTAAGCAATGGCATGTCATATCACTAAACACTGATCTGCTCTGAGCTTGCATCCAGAATTATACCTAGCATAGAGGAGAAATTAGAGCATATTATCATCAATATTAGCTAACTAGTATTAATGTAGGAACAGCAAGAGTGGTACAGTGGATAGAGTATCAGATCTGGCATCAGGAAGACATCTTTCCAAGTCCAAATCTATCCTCAGACACTTATTAGCTGTGTGACCCTGGGTAAGTCACTTAACTCTGTTTACCTCAGTTTTCTCATGTATAAAATGAGCTAGAGAAGAAAATGGCAAACCATACCAGTATCTTTGTCAAGAAAACCCCAAATGGAGTTATGAAGAGCCAGAAATGACTGAAATGAGTGAGCGACAAAAAAATGTATCTAACACTTTAAACTTAGCAAAGCACTTTATTTACATATATTACTTCATTTGACTTTCACAGCTACTTTGTGATACAAGAGCTATTGTTACTCTCATTTTAGAGCTAAATAAATCAAAGCTTAGAGAAGTCATTTGACCAGGGTAATATTAGTATTTAAATTGGTCCTTCCTGACTGCAGGTTCAGCCCACTATCCATTGTACTCCCTAATTGCCTCTAAATATCAACCTTAAATTATTTCCTAAATTTAGAATCTGAAATCTAAAAGTAAGCATAATCCATTTAGGGTGAATATGAGTTCTGAAAGAAACCAGCTTTTTCAAACATCCTAGCTTCAGAGCATCATTGAATTCAATACTGGATTGGACCTTATCAACTGTTTCCAATCTCTACAATATTGCACAGATTACTGACAACTTCACAGCAATCATATTTGGTTCTTTCAGCAATGTGGGTTATAGTTTACCCAGTCTGTCATAATAAGTAACATTGTTTCCAGTTGCCACAATGATTTCTGGGAATTGCCCCAGTTGATAAATGGTCAAAGGATATGAACAGGCAGTTCTCAGATGAAAACATTAAAACTATTTTTAGTCAGATGAAAGTTTTCCAAATCACTGCTAATTAGAGAAGTGCAAATTAAACAACTCTGAGCTATCACTTCACACCTATCAGATTGGCTAATATGACCAAAGAGAAAAATGATATTTTGGGACACTAATACACTGTTGGTGGAACTGTGAACTAATAAAAAACAATTTTGGAAAGCAATTTGGAACCATGCCCAAAAAGCTATACAAGTGAACATATGCTTTGGTCCAGCAATATCACTACTAGGCCTGCATTCCAAAGAGATCAAAGAAAAGGGGAAAGGACCCATTTTTACAAAAATATTTATGGCAGTGCTTACTGTGGTGGGAAAGAATTGGAAAGTGAGGGGATGTTCATCATTTAGAGAATGGCTAAACAAGCTGTGGTATATAATTGTAATAGTATTTGCCATTAGAAATGACAAACAAGACAATTTCAGAACAAACCTGGAAAGACTTATATGAACTGATACAAAGTGAAATGAGGAGAACCAGGAAAACATTGTACACAGTAACAGCAATATTGTCCAATAATCGACTATGAATGGCTTAACTATTATCCAAGAGAACTCCAAAGGTCTCACGATGAAAAATATATAGCTCTCCACTGCTATAGAAGGAACCGATAGAGTCTGAATGCAGATCAAAGCATAACATTTTTCATTTCATTTCACTTCTTTCATGAGTTTGTTCTTGAATGTGTAATATGCCTTTTTCCCACAAAATAACAAATATGGAAATATATATTGCATGATAGCACATGTATAACCTATATCAGATTCCTTACTGTCTCAGGGAGGAGGAAGGAAAGGAAATGACGGAAAGAATTTGGATGGCAAATTGTCAGAATACAAATGTTAAAACAATGTTTCTACATGTAATTGGGGAAAAAAACAATAAAATATTACTGAGAAAAAACAAAATAAAACAAAAGAATTTCTGGGAACTGGTAATGGATTCAAATCCTACTTCTGACAATATGCTTCATAAGGCACAACTTTCTAGTTCCCAGATTACTCTCTGTGGTGAAAAATTATAGTGTGTGCTCAATCTGTATTGGTAAAGAGAATCCCCTTCCCTACTTGGTGGTATTAAAGTCAAATAGAAACAATCCTTCAGGAGACTCATTGACTTAGAAAACCCCAAACTGACATTATCTATGTTTTAATTTTATTTACTTTGTTAAATAATTCCCAATTACATTTTAATCTGGTTTTGACTGTTGGGGGCCTCAAGGAACCTGCAGACATGATTTGGTATCTCTATCCTACAACAATGAACTCAAAGTTCTAGTACAAACCAAACATGAGGGGTAGAGACCCCTCATGAAACAAAATTACTTCCCTATTCTCTGACCCATTCTTGTTCTTTAGTCATTCTTTAAAATATCTCTATTGCTGCTTTGTTTTCTTTTGGGGGGAGGCTTCCATTATTCCTCTGCAGTGGTATATTGAGGTAGTTTTTAGTTAAATTGACACTTATTTTATGCTACCTATTATGTACAGTGTATGAGGAAAAATCATGATTATCAAGGGACATAATGTAGAAAAGTAGGAATGAAAGGGGGAACAGCATAATCATGTCTCAATATTATAAAACAATAAACATAAGGACTGTTTAAAAAACAGAAAAGTAGGTCAGTGGAAGAGACTTGGGAAAAAAAAACAGAAACAATTAACAATAGCACTAATAAGCCCAAGAACTTAAATTAATTGGAGGACTCTGCAGCAAAAACTGCTTTGGGAAATGAAAAATTAGTCTGACAGAAATTAGATTTAGACTATCATCCTATACCACATATTATAAGAAGCACAAATCATTATGAAAGTTGATTATTTAAGGTCACATCTTTAGATGAGCATGGTTCACAAGTATGATTTGGATGGAGAATTCTTTAGGTAAACAAGAGCTAGAGATTACAAAAAATAAGATAAGTAATTTTGACTATATAAAAATTTAAGTGTTACATGAATAGGATCAAAGTAAAGAATAAACATCAGAACTGTTAATTGAGAACATATTTGTGCTGGGAGCCATCAAAGACAACACTGTTTGACATGGTCCACATGGAAACCGGGGACTGCAAAGCAGCCCCCAGGAAGGATGGAAACACCCACTGAAACCCCTCCTAAGTGACTTTCCTTATTATCATCCCCTTATTATTGGAATTATTATTCTTACTTAGCCCCAGGAAAAAATAGATGAGAGCAACATGTTTGCCGGGTTAATACAGATGTCCCATTCTGATCCCTCAGGATATTACCAGGAGAGTCCACTTACAAAATTAAACCTAAAGATTCTTATATACCCACTTAGATAGGACCCTCTTGTCTAGGCATAAAAATTTCTGACAAATCTGTGCTCTGAATTCCCTAACCTATATCTGGGTCATGTTGATTCTACCCACTGATCCTGCCCTTAGCAACAGTGTTTCATTGACTATCTCCCTAGGCTTTCTGTCTGTTGTTAGGTTCCAGGGAAACATGTATATTGAGAATGAAACTGTATGCCAAGTATATGTGTGATCATGAGGGCATAAAATAAAGTCAGGTCTCAACCAAAGTGGAGCAGTTTATTCTGTGAAACCTGTGCTACATATTGAATGCAAAAGCTGTCTCTCATCCATCATTTCACTGACACTGTCCCACCTCCAAGACCCTACCCCTTGTGGGAGGCTGGCCCACCCCACATATTTGCATTAAATATCATTGACAAAAATCTGGTATCTAAAATATATAAGGAACTAAAATAAATATATAGCGTCAAGAATCATTCCTAAATGTTCAAAGAATAAGAACAAAATTTCAAAAAAGAAGAGCAAGCTACAATGTCTTTAAAATATTCTTCAAATTACAAATTACAAAATAATTCCGTTTTAATCTTCTATTGTGAAAACTGGTAAAGGTGCTAAAAATGGTCATCAAATATTGAAGGAAAATTCGCACACTGACATACTCTAAGTGGAGTTATGAACTGGCCTATCCATGTTGCCTTTCAAAATGGAATTTAGCAAGAAAAGTAATTCTATCCTGTTTGAGTCAATAATCCTATTATTCTTGGGAATATATACAAAGAAACCCAAAGGTCCAGTGTGTCTTTAAGCACTCATAGCAATCTTTCATGGTGCCAAAGAATTGGAAACAAAATGAACACTCACTTATTGGAAGTTTAAGAAATTATGCAATATATTGCAATTATATTATGTAGTAAGAAATAACTAATATGATCAATTAGAGAAACATAGAGAAGGGCAGCTATGTAGCATAATGGAAGAATGGTAGGCCTGAAGTTAGGAGGTCCTGGGTTCAAATTTGGCCTCAGATATTTACTAGTTGTGTGACCCTGGGCAAATCGCTTAACCACCATGGCATAGTCCTTACCACTCTTTTGCCTTAGAACCAATACACATTATTGATTTAAATAATACTTTTATTAGTGACAGATTTTCTTATTATAATTTATTATTATTCAATTATTTATTAATATTGGCTTTATTAATTTTAACTTTATAATTAACATATCATATATAAAATTAATATAAAATAAAATAACCATAATAAAGGGGTTAAAAAAGAAGAATATTGGTGTTAAAAATGTGGACTCTTATTTCAGGGAAAAACTTTGGTCATTAAAAGCACTTTGCTAATGGAAACGGGTTCGGATCAAGGACACATGTGGTACCCAGTGGAATCACATATTGGCTACAGGAGGGGTGGCGGGAGGGGAGGGAGGAAAGGAAAATTATCTGTGTATTCAATGAATAATGTTTGAAATTGACCAAATAATATAATGTCTAAAATGAAAACAAAAGAACTTTGCTATTTCCCAAACAAAATGACTTGTTCTCTTTCTCCTGTTCAATTCTGGACCTGCTCATTGTCTCCTTCTCCTTCTTAGAGGAAGGCACTTAAGTGGTCATTCATCCCCCTTTCCCAGTCCACACTCCAGTGCTCTCCTCCCCCCACCCCTTTTCACTCAGCTGGCAGCAGCAGCCTGGCAAGCCAGAAGAAGGGCAATAATTTCAGCTTTCAGTCCTATTGCCTCTGGAGCAGCAGCACCCAATTCTTAAGGTGGTGTGAGAATTACCTGGGACAACCAATGGTGTTAACGAGTTTTCATTTTGTGAAGGTAATAAGAGTGGATGTGGGCTCCTTTTGACACTTGCCTGACTTAACAATGCCTAACCTTGACCAGATAAATCGGATTGAACTAGTTTCCCTCCTTTAGTTAAATCTCTTTCAAGCAAATGCAGAAATCCATGCTATACATGTATTTTTAATTGTTCTCTTTTAGAAATATTCCTTGATTCGTCTTCATCTCATCCTTCAAATAATTTGTATATTTTCAACAATTATATGATTTACAAAAATAGATTGTATATACACACTAAACATTATACATATGGATTTTCATCTTTACACATTTGCATTGGCTTCTGATTTTTTGTTTATGTTTAACTTTTTTTATTGGTAAAAGTACACATTTTTTTAAAAAGTTTGGAGACTTCTGGTTCAAATGATGGATATTCTTCCACTATTTCATCCATTTCCTTTAGGAAGTAGATCAAATTCTTTCAAATAATTATGAATTATGAAAAATGTTCTAGAACTTCATGGAATCAGCCCAATAATATCATTTGCAAATAGAAAGCATGTAGAGGAACTCATATAAATGATACAAAATACAATAAATATAAATAAAATAAGAAAAACAAAAATAAAATAAGTGTAAATAATGTAAAAACATTTCATTAATAAAATAATAATATACTTTATTTGAAATAGTAATAGTAAAATTTTATTTTAAAAATTATGCTATAAGATGATGGAAAGTTTGGAAGTAACTTTCATTGGGTTATTGTGAAGAAAACACTTTGCAAGTTTGCAATTATTTAGAAATCAGAGACAGGTAAGGAGTTTGCAGAGGTGCACTGGACTTGGAGTCAGGAAGTATGGCCTCAGACTTTTACTAGCTGTGTCACCCCATGTAAATCACTTAATCCAGTCTTCTTCAGTTGCCTAATCTATAAAATTGGCATTATAATAGCATCTACTTCTCAGGATTGCAGTGAGAATAAAACAAGATAATAATCATAAAGTACTTTAAACTATAACACTATATAAATACTAATTATTATTGTCATTTTTATTTTAGAGCAATGGGCCTGGATCAGGAAGACCCGAGTTCAAATTTTGTTTTAGATATTTACAAGCTGCTTGACTCTGAGCAAATAATTAAACAGGTATCTGCCTCAGTTTCCTTATCTGTAAAATAGGAATTATAATAGCACTATCTCCTAGTATTTTGAGTTTCAAATGCATCATATATATATATAAATATAATATTTGTAAAGTGCTTTGAAAACTTGAAAGAACTATGTAAAGACTAGTTATTATACTATTACCACTCTTTTCTTGACTAGAATCTCAGACCTGAAATTTATTGAAGCTAAAACTAGCATCACTTTGTGAAGAAAGGTCTAATAAACTAAATCAATCTATAATTATAAGGCAATAAAGGATCATCCTTTTTGAAAATGAGGTAGAACATACTTTGTGTCCATCCTAAAGGAAGATATAGCTATTCTGCAGAGAAATTGTTTAATGGACAGGGTTTGCTGGGATGTTGGGCCCTGAGCTCCGTAAGTCTTCTAGTACTAGGTTATTATTAGACATCTGGTCTAAAAGAAATCAGGTCATTCCAAAAATAGATCAAGTAATAGGTAAGAGAATTGTAACTGGATCAAGGACCTAGGATTTAGAGCTAAAAGGAGCCTTAGAGAACATCTCACCTAACTTACTCATTTTAAAAAGAAGAAAAAAAGGGGATCAAGTAAGGTTGAGTTATTTAAAGTCATACAATCAGCAAATAGCATATTCAGCTCTTGTCTTGTTTTTTTTTTTTGCCTCCAAATTTGTTGTTCTTAAGATTGAAAATATCCTCCAAAGAACCATATTGGAAATTTGAACCAAGGTAATAATTTAAAAATCACTCTCAATTGAATGGTTCTTCAATTAAAAATAATCATTTATATAATAATTTAAAAATCACTCTTGGTACAGTGTGTCCTTATTTAAACTAAAATCTACCTCTGGTGCCTCATAATAGTGTAGAAGTGACTGCATTCCTGAAGATCTTAGTAGGTGTTACTGAGACGGAATTTGTGTTCAGGCTCAATAATAGATGGTGTTCTGGACCATTTCTGACTCAGATGAGTCATTTTGTAGTTTATGTTCCATATTGGATCTAAATGACTTGTAGATCATTAAATAGTTAAAGAAGGAGTTTTATTTAACCATAGCAGGAGAAAGATATTCCACAAGGAAACTCATTGAGGATATATCAAATTGACTCAGCTTAACAAAACTCCCCAGACATCTCTGAGTTGCTATTTGTGGTCTGTCAACCAAGCATCAGAGTGAGGCTTGAGCTCCTTGGTGCTGTTTTGTGTTAAAAGACTAGGAAGTGATAGTAAAAACCTTAACCTTTAGCCCCTGAGTCAATCAAATCTAGGATAGTTTCAGCATCTTTTAAGGAAAAACTAGTCTAACTTTCATGAAGGATATTGTTTTCACTATAGCTTGGTATGCCTATCTTCTGTGAAAAGGCTGGCTTAGGTCAGAAGAATTATCCCTATCTAGATCCAGGGTAATTCATTTTTTGGTCACAGAAATTCTCTTTCCCTGTCCCCCTTTCTCCCTTCCCCCCCTTTTCCCCTATCTTCTTTTCTCTGAGTAATTCTCAAAGACCTTTCACAAAGCCATAGGTTGATTGTGATTGTCATGGACTGAGGGAGTTGTAGTTTTGAAATATCTGTAGTGTTAATTTAAAAGTATTAAGCTATCTTTTTAATGATCTCGAGATTGGTTTGTTAACATTTAAGAAGTAGAATAATGAGCAAAAGGAAGATAATAATATAGTATTTTCCTTTAAAAAGCAGCTTTTGTGTTTTTGTTTTTTAAATCAGTACATTTATTGAGCTATAAAGTATTATACTTCATGACTAAGAGAGTAGGGAAATCTACTTTACCAGTACTCTCTCCTTCGAAAAAATATCAATTTAAGAATTTATCATGCATACAAGTAGGTAGTCATCCATTCAGAAATGGGCAAGGCACTCAGCTACCTACACAATGGTTTAAGGGCAAGCCAGCTGTGTCATAGAGATATTCTTGAGGAGTATCTGTTGTTGGTAATGGGTTAATAGGGTGATGACTGGAAAACTATAGAAAAAGATGAGAATTTACGAGAGAATTCAGTGTTAAGGCACCATCTTGTAAAGGTTTTTCTGGGTTATTTCTTTATAAGGGCAGATGAAGAGAATGCTTCTTCTCCAGAATGCTATGTAAAGCTTTTTGGTTCTCTGCCTTGCTGTCCATCTGATGATTAGCCTTTGCTGGAGCCCTGGTCAACATTTCCAGTGTTCACTTATTAGCAAGAACCCTTAGGTAGCCTTGCAGAGTAGTTGACATTTGGACCACTCAATGAGAATCCTTTCAGAATAGACCATGTATGGAGAAAAAATATAGAGGATGACTGTCATTCCAGAGAAGACGGAAATGAGAATCCCAGATTGGAAACTAATTTTAGTCATCTTGCCACATGCTCATCCCACTGTCACGTCCTTCTGTATCTCTCCTATCTCGCCGAATGGTAGCTCATGTGGCAGTCAGCCCTGCATAACATTTGTAGGCATCTCCATAATAATCCAAAATAATTTCCCCAGAATGCTTCGGGGGAACTTTTTGTTGTCCATTGCCACTGTAACTATTTACCCAAATGGCACGGGCATCACCACATTGCCCCAAAAGGACAGTACAGGAGCAGTTGTCAGCATTCTGAAGCAGCTGAGAAAGTAGCAGCCAGCATCCAATTGGCAGTCAGAACTTTCTGGACAATGGATAAAAATGGTAGTCCTCTAGGAATGTGAATTTATTATGGGATGGAGCCAAATGCTTCACACTTGGGTATTTTATCATTAGATGAATATTTTATGGTGACCTCAACAGTATCCAGCAAAGGGGAAAATATTTCCTGACTGAAGGCTTTCAGAATCATATAATCAATGAAATCCAAATAAGGTGCATACCAGATGAGGAGAATTCACTTAAAGCCCTTGGTGGCACTTCTTTCATCCTTGTTTTGTTTTGTCATTGCTACTTAAAAGGGCAAAGCATTCTACTGCCCTCTGGCTCAGCTCACAACTTCCTCCTGTGAATGTTTAGATCAAAGTGTCCTTCTTTGGCTACCACTCCTGGATATTCCTTAATGAGATGTAGTTTTTTGGGGGGCTGGGTCTGTTTCACTTTTGCTGTTGAATCCCCAGTACTTAGCTCACAATATGCCATAAAAAACAACAACAAACTCTTACCTTCCATCTTAGAAACAATACTAATTATGTTTTAAGGCAGAAGAGTGGTAAGGGCTAGCCAGTGGAGGTCAAATGACTTGCCCTGGGTCACAAAGCCGGGCCAGGCCACAATAAGTACAGATTTGAGCCCAGAAAGTCCTGTCTCCAAGACCTGGCTCTCTATACACTGAGCCACCTAACTGCCCTCCTATAATATACCTTTAATAAATGTTCATTAATTGATTAATTCAGCTTGTCCTCAGTCTGTGTCTTGTCTCCACAGCTAGACTGCGATGTTCCAGAGATCAGAGACTAACTCTAATTAATCTCAATATTCTTCATACTACTTAACACAACTTTAAGAAATATGTATATATTTTATTTCCTTCACTGAGAGTTAAGGCCAAGCCAGAAAGTGACCTATGGACATGGGAAGGGATTAGACAGGATTTATGAGTCTGTGTTTCAGTTTCTTGGAGTGGCAGTCAAAGAGATTGACAGCATTTCAATGAGCATTTATTAATTAAACAGTTGCATATCCATTGAGTGCACCATTTTGTGCTCACCCAGGAGGAGAGGTATAAAGTTTTTAGGGGATGCTATACCTGGCCTCACGGAGCTTACAGTCCCCGAGAAGATAACTAGAATATACAATATACCTCTCCTTTCTGGGTCTCAAGTTCCTTAACTGAAAAATGGGAGTGGTGGATAAGATGACCTGTAAGGTCTTCCCAGCACTAAATCTAGGAGCTGCAGTATATCAGACTTCAACTAAAGACCTCTGACAACTTGTTTGGTGTGAAAAGGATTATTTCCAGTAGAGTGAAAGCTAAAGTAGGCTCTACCAAGTGGGAAAGACTTCAAGTATGGGCTTGATGATATCATCTAATCTGAGGACTAGTCCAGTTATTAATTTTTTAAACCCTTTCCTTAGATCAATACTGAGTACTGGTTTCAAGGCAGAAGAGCAGTAAGGGCTAGGCAATGGGGGCTAAGTGATTTGCCTAGGGTTATACAACTAGGAAGTATCTGAGGTCAAATTTGAACCCAGGACTCTCTATCTCTAGGCCTGTTTCTCTATCCACTGAACCACCTAGCTCCCTAACTTAATTATGTTTTGAGAATACCTTCCTTAGGTTAGACTCAGAGTGAAGAGGCTTTCAGCTAAAGTAATTCAATTATTTTAAAATTTAAAAATTTTCATTGATATCTCATTTTTATGACATTTTCATTCAAAATGGCAAACCGCTCCTGTATCTTGGCCAAGAAAACCCCAGCTTGGGTCAAAAAGATTTGGACATGGCTGAAATAATCGAAAAACAACAACCAGAATAACATTGAGGGTGGGGAGAGAAGGTCAAAAATGGCTAAAGGAATCCTTTTTTTATCCTGAAAGGATTCATAGAGAAGATAACATCTGAGTTTGGCAAAACCACATCTGTGTTCATACTTGTAGGGTTGCTGTACACATGGCTTTACCTAAAACCAGTGATTTCTGTCCTGTTGACAAGTAGTAAATGAATAAATAAAAAGACTGAAGAGGAAAGCACAGGGTCAGAGATGAAAGTTTTTGGTGTTTTTAAGGACTCTCTGCTGCACTTTGAGCTAGAAAAAAAGTGAGATGAAGGTCCCTCAGGGCTGCTGCCCTCTCTCTATATGCAGTGATGCTGATTCCTTGGGGAACAGCATCATAATTAGAGGGGTCCACAGATGAGAAAGAGAAGAAGTGCTCAGTGATAGAAAGAACACTAAGGCTGCTGTCGGAAATCCAACTTTGTGTTTTAGCTCATGGAAACTGTCATCTTTCCAGGTTTGCTTCACCTCTGGGGGCTGGGTTTTCCTTATCTGTAAAATGAATGGGCTGAATGAAATGAATGCTAACATCCTTCTAGTGTGAACATTCTATTAGTCTGTAATTCTTTTGACCTAAAATGGCGAGATCCTGGCCATTGGGGGTGTTAAAATAGAACCTTTTGGGATGTTTCTCAGGTAGGAGTTAGACTGGATGACATTTGAGGATCCATCCAGTTCTAAAATCTTATGTATGCTTAAGTTCCTTCAGACATTCAACACAGGATATGATTTTCAAATATTTAATTTTTATCCTCACTTTTTGCCCAATTCAAATGCTACCTTCTCTATGAATCCTTTCAGGATAAGAAAGGATTCTTTTTTTTGGTTTTGACATTCCTTCCCCACCCTCAGCCTGGTTGTTATTTGGTTGTTTAAGTCATTTCTGACTCTTCATGGTCTCCTTTGGGGTTTTCTTGGCAAAAATACTAGAATGATTCATCATTTCCTTCTCTGCCTCATTTTACAGATGAAGAAATTGAGGCAAACTCAGTCTCACCTTTATTTTTAACTTAGTAATTTTATTGACCCCTGCATGAGTAGCACTTTGGACTTGGGGCAACTTGGAAGCCTAAAATTTTCCCCCAGACACGGATTAGTTATGGACCATGAGAAAGTCATTAAAGAGCTCTGAACCTCAGTTTCTTCATCTATAGAATGAGGACACTAATACTTGCACTGTCTACCTTATAGAGCTATTATGAGGAAAACCTTTGAAGCTAAGTGGTATAGTAGATAGAGAACTGGTTTGGGAATCAAGAAGCCTCATCTTCATGAGTTCAAATCTGGCCTCAGACACTTACTAGCTACGTGACCTTGGCCAATTCATTTAACCATGTATGTCTCAGTTACTCATTTATGAAACAAACTGAGAAGGAAATGGCAAACCACTCCAGTATCTTTACCAAGAAAACTCCAAATAGGGTCACACAGAGCCAGACATGACTGAAGTGACCGAACAACACTAACACTAACAACACTAACACAAATGCCTAAATATAAATTATGGTTGTGACTAAAATAGATCACAGGTAGAAGAACTCAGGGAAGTTCAATTGTGAAATTAGCTAATGGAACATTGAGGAATACTTGCCACAGACCAAATGCAAAAAAAAAAAATCCAAAGGTAGAAAAAAAAAGTCAGGACTTAGGATATCAGGAGTAAAGAAACCTGTGGCTCATGAAAAAGCCACTGATTATCTTAATTGCTGACACTTAGAATGTGGGATTCTACTGTGGAGTTCACTGTGGAAACCTATAAGTTATAATACATAAAGACTACTGTGGACCCTTGCTTAAGGATTAGTGCTGTTCAGTTGCGTCCAACTTTCTATGACCCTGTGGACCATATGTCCATGGAGTTTTATTGGCAAAGATACTGGAAGGGTTTACCATTGACTTCTTCAGTAGATTGAGGCAGAAAGAGATGAAATGACTTGCCTAGATCACAGATAATAAGCATCTTAGGTTGATTTGAATTGAAGTATTCTTGAATACAAGTCCAGCACTCTACTGAGCCATCTAGCTGCCCTTGCTCAAGAGTAACCAAATGCAAAAGTTTGGAAATCTCTACACTGGAACTTAGATCTTTGGGATTCTAGTCCATAGGTTCAAAGATATAGAACTGGAGGAGAGTTCCTGCAAATCAATTCCCTTATTTTATAGATGAGGAAACCAAAGCCCATGGAGGTTCTGACTTGCCCAAGGTCACATTGCTAATAAGCATTAGAAGCCAGATTTGGACCAAAATTATTTTTTTTTCATCTATAGATTTGAGAAGGACCCCAGAAATGAAACCAATGCTGTCATTTGACAAGAAGAGAAAACTTAGTTCTAGAGAAGGGATTTGACTTTTCCAGTGTTACACAGCTAGTGAGTAGCCGAGCTAACATTTGAACAAGGTTCTTTTGACTTTTAAAATCATACCTGTCATTTATGTAGCAATTTCAACTCTGCAAAGCATTTTACCGGCATTAACTCATCTGAGTCTTCCTGATTCCACTTTCAGTGCTCAACGTGAGGTAGCTACTATTATTCTCATTTTAGAGATGAGGAATCTGAGGCTCAGAGAGGCCAGAAAACTTAAAGGAAGTATTTAACTCAAGTCTTCCTGACTCCAGGTCAATAAACTCTAGCAGCTCCCTATTACCTCAGGGGTCAAGTTGAGACTTCTCTGACTCTTCACAACTCTTTAACATCTTATTTTTCCATTCTTCTAACATATTACTTCCCTCTGTGTTCTCTAAGATTCTGATATTCTGGCTTCCTTTCTATTCTGGCAAATAGTGCAGTGGACAAAACACAAGGCCTGGAATCAAGAAGACCTGAATTTGAATCTGATCTTAGGTACTCAGTAGGTGTGTGATCAAGTCACTTAATCTCTGCCTGCCTCAGTTTCCTAGTCTGTCAAAAGGGATAATAATAATGGTAGTGAGTATAAAATGAAAAAATCATATAAATCAGTGATCATAAAATGAGATATTTGTAAAGTACTTTGAAGACCTCAAAGTATTATGAAAATTCCATTATATATGTTTATCAGTGAGCATGAAATGAAAAATTTGTAAAGTACCTTTGCAGACCTTAAAGGCACCATAAAATTCTATTATATATGAATTATATATGAATATGTATATTATAAATTAAATATTTGCACTTTTGCAGACCTTAAAGCACTATAAAATTCTATTATTATTATTTTATAGAGAAGGAAACAGAAGCACCCAGTATGAAAGAGACTTATTCAAGGTCACATAGCAGTTCCCGGATACCAGTTTCAGTGCCTTTTGCTTTGCATATCTGATCAGTGAGGTCTTTACCTCTTCCTCTTCCTCTAACAAGAACAAAGGTCAGCAGAACCCTTCTGAAAGGCAGCCAGATCTCAGTCTAGAATGAAGCAGCTGGGGCTCCTTTCCTCCCCAGAATGGCTAACCTATTTCTCAAGCTCAGGAGATTTCTTCTAACGTGCCCTGGTGCTCTCCTGGTTCCCAAATGCAGCATTCACTCTGTCTATTTATAATCCAAATTTAAGGCAAGAGTTCAGGATCTAGGGCTATCAGGGGACCTGTCCCCAAGTTTGAGGGAAGAGCCAAGTCAGTGATTGATTCTCTAAAAAAAGAATTTCCTTGAAGTGAGGCATTGTGGTGAAGGGGGGAAAAACAGCAAACTTGACATCAGAAACCATGGGTTTGAGACTTGACTGATGCTTCCTCTCTATGTGACCTTGAATAAGTGACTTCCCCTCTCTTTCCTCAGTTTCCTTCTCTCCAAAACGAGGTCTCCTGAAGGTCCTTTTCTAAGCTCCTACGTTGTGTGATTCTGCAATTTCAGAGGTGAGAAGTCATTGAGCCTGGCCCTCCCCCCACAGCCTCTTAGCCCTCATGCGGATCACACCCTTTCCATCATGGGGTATCATCAACCCTGACACGTCCCAAGCTCTGCTTCGCTTTCCAACCTTTCAGCACCAAGCCTATGACACACATTCCTTCTGAGCCCAAACACAGCCCGTTGCCTTGTGCAACAAGGGGCCCAGCAAACAGATACACACCAGAGTCCGCCATGAGCAGAGTGGAACAGGTTATCGGAGATCAAATTCCTGTGAGAGCCATTTCCTCCCAAACTGAAAATCCAGGTCCTTTTTTTGAGGGCAAGGATGGATGTAATCCTTTGCTATCCAGGGTCAGTCACAGGAGATTTCTTTCTCTGGAAATCTAATTGTCCACTTGAAGCTCAGGCTAATATTGGATATTTTAGAGGATATAATGGAATGATAGACTCTGAGAATTGAGACAGAATGGAGAAGCTCCTTAAGGTCTAACATATTGCAGTGAAAGGAGCCTTGTGTTTGAAGTTAGAATGGGTTCTAGTCCTGGCTCTGATATTATCAGTGATTTGTCCTTGTTGGGAGGAGGGCAAAGAGCCTGGTAGAGAAGGGAATAAGCATTTATTAAGTACCTCTGTGTGCTAGGCACTGGGTAAAGCACTTTACAAATATCGTATTCGATCCCCACAACATTTCCTTGAGGTTATTGTAGTGTTATTATCATCATTTTGCAGTTGAGGAAACTGAGGTAGAGTTTTAAGAGACTTACCTAGGATTATGAGTAAGCCTCTCTGAGGCCAGATTTTGAACTCATCATGAAAGAGGATGTAGTGTGCTATGATAGAAAGGACATTGGATTTGAAAACTGGAGGATCTAAATTCAAATCCCATTTCTATTATTCATCTTCCTGATTCATCTTCCAAGATTCATTTTCCTGAGTTCAAATATGGCCCAAGACACTTGTTATGTGATCCTGGACAAGTTATTTAACCTCATTTGCCTCAATTTCCTCATCTGTAAAATGAACTGGAGAAGGAAATGGTAAACTATTCCAGTAGCTTTGCAAGAAAATGCCAAATGGGATTGCAAAGAATCAGACATAACTCAAATCTTCTTGACCTTAGTTAGATAAGTCATGTAACCTCTTAGTTTATAAGAGATTTATAAACTTTTTAATAAATTTATAAAATGAAAGGGTTGATCTAGGCATTCCAACTCTAGATCTATGATCCTATAAACCAGTCACAACAGTGTTTTGAAACTGAAAAATGCTATATAGTCAGTCAGTATTTACTATGTGTCAGGATAATGCTAAGAACTGGAGATACAGAGAAAGACAAAGGAAGGTGGGGAAAATATACAAATTACTGGGTGCACACAAGACAGTTCTCCAAAAGTCTGGGTGCAGTTTTAAGCTCCAGGAGTTTAAAATTGCACTAAGATGTCAAAGAATTGGAAATTGGGGGAATGTCCATCAATTTGGGAATGACTGAACAAATTGTGGTATGTGTTGGTGATGGAATACTATTGTGCTATAAGAAATGATAAGCAACATGATTCCAGAAAAAGCTGGAAAGATCTAAGCGGACTGATGCAGAGTGAAATGCAGAGAACAAGGAGAACACTGTACACAATAACAGCAATATGGGACAATCATTATCTGTGAAAACTTGGCTACTCTCAGCAATGCAATGATCTGGAACAATCCTGAAAGACTTATGCTGGGGAACGCTATCCACCTCCAGAGAAAGAACTGTTGGAGTTGTCTTTCACACTGGTGCATCTACAGTTTCATTTTGTATTTGTGCTTTTACAACAATTACCAATATGGAAGTGTTTTTGTTATGACAATAAAAATAAGATAAAATAATAAAATAAAAAATTAATACATGTATCCTATACCCTGCACCAAATGAGACATTAGCCAACAGCTCAACTTTATGAAGATAAAATTTTCATTTCAGAGAAAAAAACCTGTACTGAGACTTTTGAGACACCTTATGTCTCTGGTATAGATGGAAGGAAGTTAGAAATAGTAAAACAATTGATCCGAGGGCATTGGCAAAGACCTGCAGAAGGCAGGGTTTTTAACTAGCTTCCAGACAATACCCAGCAAGCTAAAGTGATTTTTTTCCTGGAAACAGTTATTTACTGACAAGGCAGACCTGGAACCTAGATTTCTTGACTCCTACTTCAGTACTCTTTTTTATCACATCATTAATCGCTGCCTTTGGACTTTGCTGGAGAAATCCTCTTAGACTCCTGATTCCAAAATAGATTCTCTAACGTCAAGGTCAGGCAACTAACTGCAGTATGTTAAGATGGACCAGCTTAGAAGTCTTCAGTAGAGTTACCAAGGTTTATGCCATTAGACCTTGCTGGTTAACTTTTTTTTTTTTATCAATTCCTTGGATAAAGATATGTCTGGTATGTTTGGCAGATTTTTCAGATGACACAAAGTAGGGATGAAGACTTAAGATCAAAGAGCAAGATTAGGAACTCAAATTAGGAACAAGGCTAGAATTACAGGCTGTATCTAATAAGATTAAAAGTGATAGGGATAAATGGAAGGTCCCACCATTGGTTTTAAGGAATCTACTCTCCATAAAGATAATGAGGGTGATTGGAGAAAAATTCATGTGAAAAAGATTTGGAGGGCAGTTACATTGACTCTAAACTAAAGATGCCATTCTATCTCTATCAGCAAAGGATGTGGCAACCAAGAAAAGCTAATGTCTTTTAAGATTGCATAGTCCCACTATCATTTGCCCTACTCAAATTCAATTTATGACATTGAATTCAATTCTGGATATTGCATTATAGTGAGAGTGCTAAAAAGCTAGAGTGAATCCAGAGAAGAGTGATCAGAATGGTGAAGGAAACTGAATTATGCTATATGAAAACAGATCAAAGAACCTGGGAATTTTTAATCCAGGAAAAAGAAAGGATGGAGGTTAGGGGATGGAATCGATACCCATCTTAAAATACTTAAAGGAACCATGTAGAAGAGAAATAGAATTGTTATTCTTGACTTCAGAGAATAAAATTAGACTAAAAGATGGAAGTGGCCAGTAGACAGCTGTTAGTTCTAAGGGGAAAAAAAACAAGCTTTAAGATTCAGTTATCCTGAAATGGAAAGGGCAGTTTCAGGAGTTTCTCTATTACCACAGGATGAAGGAGTGCTTGTTTGGAATATGTAGGATGGGCTGGACTAAATAGCATCTGCAATCCCGTTCAACTCTGGAGGTTTTTTGATTTTTATTATTTGGTATGATTGTCCTGAGATACTGGACCTAGGCATTGTAGGAGGCAAGGTTCTGAAGATCTATTTCAGAAATATGGAAGCCCTTGATTAAAGATGCTCTTTCAAAGTCCAAATTCTTCCCTTCCCCCATTTCCTTAATAATCCTCAAAAATATTTTCATTGCATTGTAAACCAATGAATAAGCGTTGGTAGAAGTTTCTGAGATTCTCCATCTGATAAAATCAGAGATTCGGCCCAAAAATAATATATTTCAGGTGTTATGATAAACTCTGGAGTTACAAAAGTTAAAAAATAAAATAGCCCTTGCCTTCCAAGAGTTTACTTTCTTTAAAAATATTTAAAATGTTTTATTGATTTTTTAAATCAGCAAACCATTTTCCAAGTTTTCTTCAACTTACCTTCCCAGATAACCATCCCATATAACAAATATTTTTAAATACAAAAAAAGAAAAAGAAAAAATCATCAAAATTGATCAATACATCACAAAAGTCTGAAAATATAGGTGATATTCCAGACTCATGGACCCCTGCAAAGGGTGGCATAGAGGCATCTTCTTGTATGTCTTCTTTGGAGCCATGCTTGTTCTTTGTATTTTGCAACATTTACTTTTTCTTTTTAACACTGACTATTCCCATATTGTGTTAACTTTTACAATTTGCAGGGTGTGATGTAAAACTTCAGGATTATTTTTATTTGCATCAATCTTAATATTCATTAATAACTTGCTCTATCCTGTCATATCATTATTAGTAGTCTGCAATTCCTCCTTTGAAAACTGTTCATGTCTTTTGACCACTTAACTATTGGGCAGTGTTTTTTGGTTTGAACTGTTAATTATTTCTATATCTTGGATCTCAGTCTTTTTTTTTTCAGAGAAATTCCCCCACCCCAGTTGATTGTTTCCCTTCTTACTCCAAGGGTATTGATTTTGTTTGTGCAGATCTTTTCAATGTCCTGTATTCAAAGTTTTATTTTTTTAATTGCTTCTGTCCTTAATTGGTTAAGCATATATTTTCTATTCATAACTATGAAAGCTATATAGCCTGTTTCTAATTTTTTTAGTGATATGGTCTTTAATATACAGGCTACTTAAAATGTATTATAAAATATGGTTCAAAGTTCAATTTCTTTAAGTAATTTTTACAAATTCTTAACTTAAACACCAAAAAAAAAAAGAGAAATATTTCCATCAACATATAAAACTGAGTCTCCATTTCATATAGCAGTGAAGGCAGCTAGATCATGCACTGGAGACAGGAAACACAGAATTCATCTGGCTTCATAAACCTTATAACAAGTAGTATTGTAATGATAACTAGCATTTAGGTAGTATCTATTATGTACCAGGCTTTGGGCTAAGTACTTTACAAGTATTATCTTTTTTGTTCCTCACAAAAGCTCTGGGGGATAAGTGGTAGCTGTGACCCCGAGTGAACCACTTAAACTTTGTTGGCCTCAGTTTCCCCAACTGTAAAGTTGGAATAAAATTAGCATCTAGTGCTTTTTATAATGTCAAATGGGATAATATTTATATAGTTCTTAGAAGAGTGCCAGGAACATATTAGGCACTTAATCAAATAAAAGATGTGTCTATACTTCTTACTTTAAAAAAATTAAAATAAGCCTATACTTTCCTTTAAAAAATATCTTGCTTGACTCTGCTTTCTTTTGAACTTTCTTCTTATCTCTGTGCATTTAAAAAATGTTATAATGACTTTTTTTTGCATCACTATTATTGATATTATCAGGTGAGATTCTTATAAAGCACTTAGCACAGTGCTTGACACATAGTAGGTACTCTATAAATTCCATCTCCCTTTCTCTTACCCCATCTGAAAAATGAAATAAAAAATTCCTTGTCATAAATAAGGATAATCAAGCAAAATAAATCCACACAGTGTCTGTGTCTGACTGAATTACCACAGTATGAGCAGAATGTCCAAATCCAAAAGGAAGAGATGGTCAGTCTGGTTCAAAGTGCCAAAGAATCCCTAAAGTCTTTACTCAATGACTGACATTCCCCCTCCTGGGTAGCTCCCTCCTTTCTTTCCTTCGTTCCTTCGTTCGTTCCTTTGTTCGTTCCTTCGTTCGTTCCTTCGTTCCTCCGTTCCTTCCTTCCTTCCTTCCTTCCTTCCTTCCTTCCTTCCTTCCTTCCTTCCTTCCTTCCTTCCTTCCTTCCTTCCTTCCTTCCTTCCTTCCTTCCTTCCTTCCTTCCTTCCTTCCTTCCTTCCTTCCTTCCTTCCTTCCTTCCTTCCTTCCTTTCTTCCGTTTGTTTCTTGCTTCTTTCGTTCTTTCCTCCATTGAATGGAAGGAGGTGAGTGAGAAAAAATGTTTGATAATTGAAAAACTAAAATTTATAAAAAGAATACTTAAATGTCACCTACTGCACCAAAGAAGTATTTTTTCCCATTGCAGAATTTTACTCTTTTCAGGGTGTTATTTCAGAAAAAAATTGGTGGGTTCTTTCTGTCATTTACTTTGCCATCTAATTCTAATGTATTTGGACAGTTTTCATTCATGACTAGTTAAAATATGGAGTCAATTTTTTTGAATGGTTTATAGAAAGTCCTATGACTATTAAGTTATCTCTCCTTTACTTGTTCTCCAGGTCAGTTGTTTTTATTATCAGGTACGTTAAAATTTCTTCTATTTTAAAAGTCTTTTGATTTTTTCTTAATATTTCTTACTGTGTTAAGGATTAATTTAATTTTTGTTTAATCTATTCTAATTTTCAGGAAGTTTATCTCATTGTCTACTTATAATAAAATAAAGGGGGTCCAACTACAAACTTTCTTTCTTTCTTTCTTTCTTTCTTTCTTTCTTTCTTTCTTTCTTTCTTTCTTTCTTTCTTTCTTTCTTTCTTTCTTTCTTTCTTTCTTTCTTTCTTTCTTTCTTTCTTTCTTTCTTTCTTTCTTTCTTTCTTTCTTTCTTTCTTTCTTTCTTTCTTTCTCTCTTTCTTTCTCTCTTTCTTTCTCTCTTTCTTTCTCTCTCTCTTTCTTTCTCTCTCTCTTTCTCTCTCTCTCTCTTTCTCTCTCTCTCTCTTTCTTTCTCTCTTTCTTTCTTTCTTTCTTTCTTTCTTTCTCTCTCTCTTTCCTTCTTTCTCTCTCTCTTTCCTTCTTTTTATTTTTTCCGTATTTGTTTTTATTATTTTTAAATTTTTATTTAATTGATTAAGAAAAATTTTCCATGGTTACATGATTCCTGTTTTTTCCCTCCCCTCCTCCTACTCCCCTCCCATAGTCAATGCTCAGTTCCACTGGGTTTTACATGTGTCATTGATCAAGATCTATTTCTGTACTATTAATATTTGCATTAGGGTGATCATTTAGAGTCTACATCCCCAATCATATCCCCATTGACCATGTGATCAAGCAATTGTTTTTCTTCTGTGTTTCTGCTTTCACAGTTCTTTCTCTGGATGTGCATAGCATCTCTTCTCATAATACCCTCAGAATTGTCCTGGATCATTGCATTGCTGCTAGTAGAGAAGTCTACTACATTCAATTGTGCCAAAGTGCATCCGTCTGTGTTCTCCTGGTTCTGCTCTAAGGTCATTTATAATATGAAGTAAAATCCTATCTTCTTTTTTTTTTCAATAACAATGGTTTGTTACTGCCATTCTCTCTAAAATTTGAAAGTTCAAAATTTCATTTAAAACTAAAATGTACACAGTAATCTCACAAAATTAATTTAATCTTACATTATTTACTACTTTCTCTTATAAGCTACTTATTCTGTTTTTAATTCTTTCTTCAAGAACTTTTATTCCATTTTTAAGTCTCTTGCTTCATTTTTTAGGTACGCACACATATAATTTAGTTCTTCTAATTCAGTTTTTCCTTTGAGTCTCTCATTACAATTCTTATGATATTAGATATGTAATGTTTTTATACTAGTCAGTGTTTTCTTTGGTACTCATCACCTTTATATCCTGAATTGGGGCTTTATGTCAGGGCCATATTTCATGCCCTGCTACACTCTTTTGTGGAATAGTTGGATCTATATGGTTTTCCCTTCAATTTTCAGAGTCCTTTTAAGGCTAAAGAAAAATACATACCCTCTCCCGTTTGTTTTTCCAATTTCTCTCATATTTCCTAGTTGGTTAGTGCCAAGACCTGCAAATTGCCTTGGCATCTCAAGAAAACTTTAAACATGTTAGAAGGAGAGGGATAAAATCTGGAAACCTTTTGTGACATTCCTGCCATTCCAGCAAAGTCTTTGTTTTCTTTATAGCAAGATGAGTCCAAACAAGGTGTACAATCAAGTCCATAGAAGCTGGTGCAATGTAGGTTTAAGAATCAAAGTTTTGGTACAAGGTATTAGAAACAAATTATCTAGACCAGGAAAACTACAGTTTGTTATATTTATGGGTATAGGCACACAAGAACTTCTAATCCCTGCCTATATATGACAGGGCTTGTCTTTAAATGTTCTTCTCTTGCTCCAAATTTCTCCTTCCACTTCTGAATTTCTGATTCTACATAAACTCTTTCTAAATCATCAGACTCAATAGTTGAAAAATTCATTACATACACTGGAGCATTCTGGGCTACATACTTAGCAGTTATATTGGCTTTATGATTTCCTTTAGAAACTGAATCTCTGCCACAAGTATGACTTCTACAATGGATCACTGCTAGCTGTTTAGGTTTTTGGATAGCATCCAACAACTCAGTTATTATTTCTGATGTGCAATTGGTTTTCCCAATGCAGTAATAAAACCTCATTGTTTCTAGATCTTTCCTGTTGTATGACATAGTAAAAATGAGATTCTGTAAGAATATTAGCACTTTTACCATCAGCTAGAAGATAGGCTTGCTTCAATTCTACCAACTCTGCTTCTTGAGCACTAAGGTTACTAGATAATGAGCCATACCACAGTATCTCAAATTCTGTAACCACTGCAGCACCAATACATTGAATTCCATCACACAAATATGAAGAACTATCTGTGAATAATACCAAGTCTAGATTTTCAATAGGAGTGCCTTTCAAACCCATCCTAGGCATATTCACTAGATCTGCTACTTCTATATAGTCATGTAATGTTTCACCATTCTTTGGCAAGTCAGAAAGAAGTGTAGCTGGATTTAATACGCTACACATCCTAAACTGGATGTTTTCACTACCCAGGAGAATAACTTCATACTTAGAAATTCGATGATCTGATTAAATTTGAATATGAAATTTCCTCATTAGTGATTCTATTTGATGTGAACAATATACCATTAAAGGACATTATAATCATGTTTAACACTGTTGTTTTGAATCATTCCATCCTTCATACATTGTTCCATTACTTCAATTTTTTCTTTCATTAACATTAGCATTTGTTTAATTTCTCAATCCCTAGTTAGCCATTGTACAATTGTTCTTATTTTGTTAATAATTCCAAAAACCAAGTTTCTGCATTTATATAATGCCAGCAAACCTAAGCATAATAGAGGTACATAGGCAAAAATTGTTCTGAGTGTTAACAACATAATCATTTCCATCCACTTATAACCTAGCATCATGTAGAACAAGTTTGGAAATATTGTGAAAATCCCATAAGGGATATATACGTGAAATAGTCATAAAAAATAAAATAACATTTAGCATGTCTCCTAACATGATGCTATATGTATTTTTGAAGGTGTTGTATAGGATAGGATCTGTATTGTTAGTATCCACCTTGATTACTAATAGTAATAGTCAAGAGAACAGAAACAAAAAAGCAAAAACAAAAAAATTTCCCCTAGCACATATGCTTTTTGCCCTTTAACTTTTCCTTTCAAATTAATCCTTTTAATTTTTAAATCCCCCCCTAGTGTCAATCAAAGTCAGTATTATATGTTCCAGTACCTTGGAGAGCAACCAGGTACTGCCAAGTAAAAATGGAATCTTGCAAGGTACTTCAACTGCCAGGCCTACACATCCCTCTGAACTACTCTGACTTAAGCCACTTTTTGTAGACTCAACCTACGGACTCGACAAATGAAATAGTAACCAGAATAATACCACATAGATAAATAAATATAACTAACTGTTTATTTATACTAAGGGAAGGAAGGGAAGGGAATTGGAAGATCTAATATTAACCCCCCAAGTCAGAGTACTAAACCCCACTAACTACTTTCTATAACTATTCTAAGTAACTCCTTAATTACCATTAATTACCACTTGAGATTAGAGAAGGGCTTGTAGGTACAGGAACAAGGCCAAAGGAAGTCTCACAAACTGATGTTTTTTTCTTGGGTCTGGAGAAA